>NC_091749.1:23433193-23710693 GCF_043380555.1 Nothobranchius furzeri
AGCGTGTTTGTCGTGTTCTTGTCAAATTAAACTGATCACAAAACACAGATTTACTTTCTTTATTTCGTTTTCCTCATCCAACCCCCATAAATCCCTGTGTGTCCTCCTGCAGCACTCCCGAAGGACAACAGGCAAATTACGTGTTGTGTAAAAAGTGCTATTTTTAGCATATTTTTAGGTCCGACGTGTTGCTACCAGACGTACAGTGTGAGCACATGACTCGTGAGATCTGCCCTGCGAGGAAGTCGTACAGTTTGAGCTGAAGCTGAGCGCTACGAGTGAAAAAGTCGCAAAGTCCGCCCAGTAGTCATCACAGTGAGTTCATGAACTAACGAGCATTTCTTTCTCTTGTGGGACCTTTGGAGAGCTTTATTCCTATAAAAACTGCTTTTTGTGTTTACTCAGCCAATCTGATTCTGACACTTGTTTGCTGATTAGAGATTTGAATGAAACAAAAAGAATCAAAAGAAAACAGACAGGAAAACACTTTCTCATAACATGACATCTCTTGTTTTTCTGATTCTGTGTTCTCAGCTTCTCTTCAGACCAGACCTTCTCAAAGTCCTCCTTCTCCTTCTCGGGGTTGGTGTCATCAAAGCGCATGATGAGCTTGCCTTTAAAGGTCACCTGGTAGTACTGGTTGAGCAGGGCGGCTTTGGCGTGGCCTATGTGCAGGTATCTGCTCACAGAGAGACAACAACAGGGTTCCAACCGGAAACTGTGCAGAGCTGAGCGGAGGACAGAACCGCAGCCTTACCCGCTGGCCTCGGGAGGAAATCGAACCACCACCTTGCCCATCTCAGCTCCTGGCAACTCCACAAACTTTCCAACATCCTGCTTCTTCTCATTTGACTAAAATACACAGAAGTGTTTTTAGATGAAACTCTGTGACATTTCCCTTCATATAACCCTTCACCAGAAGTTTTTGATGAGATAGATAAACTCCACTCACACTGGACTTGTTGACCGGGGCCTTCTTACTAGCGTACTTGTTACCCACAGAAGAGAAGGGAACTTGTGAGGTCAGGAAAGAGAACCAGCGACTGACATGAGGGAACGACTTCCCCTGACTCAACCAATCGCTGTGATCTACGGAGAACACAAACACACCATCAGAAGTGCTGCGACGTTCACGTAAACAACACAAAGTCCAGGAGTGAAAACGGATCCAAACAGGAGCATCTCGGATGCGACTAACCCTTGAGAGCTGCCCAGACAGACAGATCAGCCAAGGTGATGGCATGTCCGACCAGGAAGGTCCGAAGGGACAGAGCCTTATCCAGCTCACCCAGCACCGCTGTCAGGCTGGGCTGATCACACAGACGCCGGGCGCTGAACTCCAGCCAGTGATCCACCTGAAGACACCGTTAAAAACTAAAGACCAAAGAGCCAGATTCACATAAGGTCCAAAACACACACCAAACACACCTCAGTCTGCTCCATCAGGTTGGACCCATAAAGGCCGAGAGCAGGAGCCACCCGAGCCAGGTAGCGGCTGATGGAGTTAGCGTCGCTGAACTGGATGGAACTGAGAAAAGAACAAAAATGATGCGACTTCCTGAACCTTCACATGCTTTCAAAGAAAGCCTCTGAAGCACCAGGATGATTGTAGCACTGTTTCCTTTCCTGGAACTTCAGGGTGAATGCAGCGAGGGGGGAACTGACCGGGAGATCTGAAGGCCCAGTCCTCTCAGCTGTCATGTCTCCAGTTACAGTTTGGCTCTGTAAGGAGTGTGCTAAGACGCCAGCACGCTGCAGCCGCTACGCTGTGACGCGTCATCGATTGGGGCCAACATCTCGTGTTTTCACCCCCCCCCCCCCCCCCCCCCGTATGCAATTCCTATTTCCTACATCAACATCATTTCTGAGTGAGTTACAACTAATCGGCGGCATTCCCGCCCACCACCTGCACTGGGCCTCCTACTAGGCCACTCAGAGTACCTAGCTCTGAGCAGGTACTCAGAAGGTTCCTGAAAACGGCTCGGCTCTAAGTGGAGACAGGCATGTTTCTGGTGAGTTTACCCTGAAGTTCCGGTGATGGAAACAGCTTATGTCACTTACTCTGAGATGTGAAGCCTGTTGTCTTTGCCCTCCTCCACAGACACCTGCACACTGCTTTTCACGTGCTCTGCAGCCAAAAGAGCACCTGCAGGACAAAGAAGTGTTTTCTCTTGTAAGAGCCCGATTCTGAACGGACCGTCAGAAACAAGTGGCCCGATTGTTTTATAGGCCATAACCCATAGAGATGCAAGTCAGAAATGTGTAGAAAGTGAGAAGAAAGCTAAATTGAGTCAAATGTAATTTAGTAAAAAGTATTTTAACTAATTCTGGAAGCGCAACAGTGCAGAGCTGTTAGTATGAAAGCATGCAGTTGTGATAATGCTGTTAAATCCACATTTTCTTCACACACACACACACACACACACACACACACACACGAGGCTCCACCATCATCTAAGGTAGATGTAGGTATCGAGGGGTGAGAGACTCATTCAGATGCAGAAAATAAAAGCACATTTAAAATAAAACAGCATCGAGCCGTGGCACACCTGTGCAGCACAGATATTTTATACATTGTGGAATTCCAGTACACATTCAATACACTGATTTTTAAACCAATGTCACAAAAACTATTCAAGTTTAGTTGGAATCTTGCAATCCTGGCGCATTCTGGGTCCACATAGCCAAGCATGTATATCTGGGCTTATTCTGCACTAACATGTATTCTCGGCATTATTTAACATGAGACAAAAAAGTTGCTGGTCTATAAATCATTTTCCTAATGTTTGTTTGGCATTTTGGTCACAGCTGTGTTAGTGCGTGTTTTTGAACCATCTTTAATCAGGATGTTCTGTTTGAATGATCGTTTCTCTCCGCAGGGCAAATTTGTTATGATTTCATCCAGCAAAGCTTTCTGGTTAACAGGAGAGGAGGTGTTCACGGAAATAAAGGAAAGCTTTCACCTCCTCCTCCTCCATCCATCCAATCATCCACGTTTCAACAGGAGGCTTGCATCAGCCTGCCGGGGTCGGTACGAACACCAGGGGACGCTGTTACAGCTGTTTAAACTGGTCATTCAGTGGATGACTCAAGTACAAAACTTTGGATTAACATCATCTGGGGAAAGTTTTGTGTAAAAAAAACATATTTAACCACGATAGGGCGTGTTTTTCACCTCGGAGAGTATATTTACAAATGCAGTCATTATGAAGAGCCCGGCTAACCAGGCTACCGGTTGATCTAAAGTTATATTCTGAGACAAAACACAGGATCACAATGTGGCACAAAAACACACAATATGGCGCAGCTGGTGTTTATAAAGCAGGGCATGTGAAAAATGCCCATGTTGTGGTTTTGTGGGTGCCACGACTGCACGTCGGCTAGCATTCGGATCAGATCCGTCTGTAACAGAACCGACCCTCCAGCAAACATTTACCGCTTTAGTTATCAACTGTTTGTTTTGGGGTTCACAAACTTTTTCAGATAGAAAGTGGAACCCAGACCATTTGTTTCCTTGTTTTGATGACACATTGGGTGTCGAGCTGTCACTGGGGCGCGTGCATGTCCACGAGCTCCATGAAACGGGTCGTTTACAGCAGTAACTCACCTAGAGGCGGGTTGTTGGCGTTTATGGTTAGATTAAGCGCCATCCTGCTGGATCTCTGCTTCGGACAGACTCAATAATCTTTTAACTGGTAAACAAAATAAAAGAGCCGAACGAAGTGAAAGAACACGCAACAGCCCAATCCTCCGTACCAAGCAACAACGGGGGAAGGAAGAAACACCCTTCTTTTGCTTTTAATGACGGGTCACTCGCTTCATAGAAGAGCGACACTGCCGCCACGTGGACAGGAGGACGAACGTGCAATGAGATTTTATGGCCTTAAAACATTTCTCCAGAGGCGTCTTTTACTATTTTGGATAGTAGTAGTAGGAAGACAATTTCAAAAAGTGTTTTGAATATTTAACAGAGAAAATAAAAATGTGAAATTATAGATAAATAAAACGTATAAAAAAGTATATTAAAAGTAAATAGAAGTTAAAAAAAGGTTAAAAAAATGAAATCATTAAACCCAAACTATGAACATGTCTGAATTGAACAAAATAAAACATAGAGCTGGGGGTCACCAGGTCCCAGGGTGCTCCCAGGAACTCTATACAGATCCTTCAGGCCTGTTCTAAACAGCACAACTGAATTTAACTCTAAACAAGATCTAAAATATTTTTTTTCTGCTGCCATCGCTCTCTCTCTCTCTCTCTCTCTCTCTCTCTCTCTCTCTCTCTCTCTCTCTCTCTCTCTCTCTCTCTCTCTTTATATATATATATATATATATATATATATATATATATACATATATATATATATATATATATATATATATATATATATATATATATATATATATATATATATATATATACTCACCTAAGGATTAATACTACTAATATGGTGCTCAGAACTGCCTTAATTCTACGTGGCATTGATTCAACAAGGTGCTGAAAGCATCTTTAGAAATGTTGGCCATATTGATAGGATAGCATCTTGCAGCTGATGGAGATGTGTGGGATGTACATCCAGGGCACGAAGCTCCCGTTCCACCACATCCCAAAGATGTTGTATCGGGTTGAGATCTGGTGACTGTGGGGGCCGTTGTAGTAGTGAACTCATAGTCATGTTCAAGAAACCAATTTGAAATGATTGGAGCTTTATGACATGGTGCATTATCCTGCTGGAAGTAGCCATCAGAGGATGGGTACATGGTGGTCATGAAGCGATGGACATGGTCAGAAACAATGCTCATGTAGCCCGTGGCATTTAAACCATGCCCAATTGGCACCAAGGGGCCTGAAGTGTGCCAAGAAAACACCCCCCACACCATGACACCACCACCACCAGCCTGCACAGTGGTAACACGGCATGATGGATCCATGTTCTCATTCTGTTTACGCCAAATTCTGACTGTACCATTTGAATGTCTCAACAGAAATCAACACTCATCAGACCAGGTAACATTTTTCCAGTCTTCAACTGTCCAACTTTGGTGAACTTGTGCAAATTGTAGCCTCTTTTTCCTATTTGTAGTGGAGATGAGTGGTACTCGGTGGGATCTTCTGCTGTTGTAGCCCATCCGCCTCAAGGTTGTGCGTGTTGTGGCTTCACAAATGCTTTGCTGTATTTCTTGGTTGCAACAAGTGGTTATTTCAGTCAAAGTTGCTCTTCTATCAGCTTGAATCAGTCGGCCCATTCTCCTCTGACCTCTAGCATCAACAAGGAATTTTCGCCAACAGGACTGCCTCAGGGATGCAAGGATAATGTCCTGGCCCAAGTGGAGGAGTTTAAGTATCTCAGGGTCTTGTTCACGAGTACGGGAAAGCTGAAGCGTGAGATCGATAGGCGGATTGGTGCTGCATCTGCAGTGATGCAGGCGTTGTACCGGTCGATCTACGTTCCTACCCTCACCTATGGTCATGAGCTTTGGGTAGTGACCGAAAGAACGAGATCGTGGATGCAAGCGGCTGAAATGAGTTTTCTCTGCAGGGGGTCTGGGCTCTTCCTTAGGGGTAGGATGAGAAGCTCGGTCATCCGCTAGGGGCTCGGAATAGACCCGCTGCTCCTCCACATTGAGAGGAGCCAGTTGAGGTGACTTGGGCATCTGGTCAGGATGCCTCCTTGACGTCTCCCTGGTGAGGTTTTCCAGGCACGTCCAACCGGTAGGGGGCCTAAAGGAAGACCCAGGACACGTTGGAGGGACTATGTCTCTCACCTAGCCAAGGAACACCGTGGAATTCCCTCGGAAGAGCTGGCCCAAGTGGCTGGGGAGAGGGAAGTCTGGGCCTCTCGGCTGCTGCCCCTGCGACCTGACTCCAGAAAAGTGGAAGAAAATGGATGGATGGATGGATGGATGGATGGATGGATGGATGGATGGATGGATGGATGGATGGATAGAGGACTGCTGCATACTGGATGTTTTTCCCTTTTCCCACCATTCTTTGTAAACCCTAGAAATGGTTGTGGGTGAAAATCCCAGTAACTGAGCAGATTGTGAAATACTCAGACCAGCCTGTCTGGCACCAACAAGCATGCCATGCTCTAAATTGCTTAAATCACCTTTCTTTCCCATTCTGACATTTTCACACACACACACACACGCACACACACACACACACACACACACACACACACACACACACACACACACACACACACACACACACACACACACACACACACACACCAATTAAAATAATGCTGATAGCGTGGACTAGAAGCCAGGTGATGGTTTTATTTAAATGATGATCAGGCTGCTGTAAAATGTAATCTCCATCCACATCCAGACAGAATTATCCTCTATTCTTTCTCTAGTTGCTCTGCTCTTGTCTGGGCTGATCAGGTGATGGTGCGCGTGGCGCGCCTAACAGCTGATGCACATTTTACGCATTTGGAGAGGTGGGCTGCAAGCTTTGCTTTTACTGGAAGATGGTCCACTTAACGCACGGGTGTAGACTAAATATTAATGACAAATGAATGAAAATTAAATTGTGAGTTTTTACTTCATATTTTAGAAATAAAAATGACGGGGGAAAACATTTATGACGTCTTTTTAAACTAAATTTTCTAGCGCGACCTGCCTGCTTCACTTAAGTCACTGCTTATTAAGGTCCGTCCAAAATTACCGTGGCCCACCCAAAAATGAAAACCTGGCGCCGCGCCTGTTATAAACCTCTGCAAATTATTGTTCTTCACTTGATCAAACTCAGACTTTGTACAGCTAATGTCAAGATGTAAAATTAGGAATTCAGTCGAGCTCTTCCGTCCCTCCATCTCCTGCTCTCCTTGAACCCGACATCGGCTGTCAGAAGTGGAGGTGAAGAAGGAGATGAGGCAAACAGAGTGAGTGCGACCTAAAGAAACCAGACTGGTGTGGAGGTGAGCAAAACAGAAGGAAAAGTGTGGGTGTTGAATCCCCCACAGATGCGACGCCCATGTGAGCGACCGGTACCGGCTGCTGTCACCTGTTGTGGGCAGCTCTCTGCAGTCTGAGGGTAGGCCCCGCCCACAACGCTGCGGCCGCTGTGGCTCCCAGTGTTTTCTTTACTGTGGGAAACGGGTAATAATGGCTCTTTGATGGGAACAGGTTGCCAATCCCTGGTATAAGATCTGAGCTGGTAAAACAAAAATCCTCATCATCAGGCTTTTTTTAAAGTGGGGGGGACACAGCTGCCAATCATAAAATTTGCCGGGGACATGTCCCCGGCGTCCCCGGTTAAAATGACGCCTATGCTTATTGGTATATATTCTAGAAATATGTAAATATGTTCCTGCGATCTGCGATGGACTGGCACTCTGTCCTGGGTACACCCATCGACATATATACGATGGGTGTACCCCGCCCGAATCGATTGCCCATTGACCGCTGGAGATAGCCACCCCCCACCCCCACCCCCGCGACCCTATGGGCAAGCGGGTTCAGACAATGGATGGATGGCTGTTCCCGCTATTCAAGCGGAACCTTTTCAAACAGATTGAAGTTTCAACCCGGACTCGTGTTTCGTGAGCACCCTCCTCCTGCAGGCATGCTGGATGTAAACAACAGACTTTCTTTTCACAACAGAGTAAAACTGTAGCTGCGCACCTGTCTTGGTAAAGTAAGTGCCGCGGTTCACCGCCACACTTCAGCGGTCGTGTTTAGTTTATTATCTGTTTATTTTATGTATATAACGTGGTATCTGTCGCGGTGTTTTGTAGCTGTGCATGACTGATTTTTAGCTACTTTACAGCAGAAGATTCTGGCTGTTATATTTCTGTTAGAAATCGTTGTCAACTTAGTTCTCTCAATAGTTTTTAAGAAGATAAAATAGTATTATTTCATTAAAGACGCTAGAGGAGGTTTTAAAAACGTTTTTATCTCAGCTTGAACGCCAGCGCTGTGATGCTTCTTGTAAACAGCACAGCTGTCCCATCTTCTATCCCATAATAACTTTAATGCCACATTTTCTCATTGTTTTACATTTTTAACGGGAGCAGGTCCGATAGAGACCCCACAGGATCCTAAAGACTCATTTTTTTCTGCTTTGAGTTGTTTCTGCACGGCTGGGATGGGCTCGTGTTTCTGGCTGTTTGGGTTGTTTACCCTTAAATCACGATTAATCTCAAAGTTGATTCGCTGGTCATTTAGATTCTTCCCAGTATCACTGGAACAGGAGCATCCACACTGTTGGAGACGCAGGTCAGAGGGGTGAAGTTAAAGTATTTGTGTATTTAGCTGAATTTCAAGTCTGCTGAGTAAAGGCCAGCCAGGCTCTGTGGTTCTGTCTACCATTAAAGAAGAATAACTATGTATTTAACAGACGTCATTGGTATTGCACTTTAGCTTTTATATTTTAACAATATTTTTGTTAATGTGTTTTCTGTATTTTGAATTTTCTGTTCTGCATCACGTCAGACAAATCTGAATATAAACCTTTTTTAAAGTGCCGTCTACCAGCATCAACGCCTGTGCTGGATGGCCGAAGTTCCAACATTCTTGAATTAATAACAATAATGATTGATGCTTAATGACCCCCTCCCTGAGGGGCAGTGGACTGCCACTGTGAGGGGAAACTTCAGGTTTTCACGCTCTTGTACGAAGATGCTCTGATCTCCTTTGGCCCGTGGTGAAACGGCTCTTCCCCCCTACCTCCTGGCCACATGCTGCACGCCCAGCCCTAAAGGATCCAGAGTACCGCTTCAATCAGTTCCAGAACCATGGGTTTGGGTTTGTTATACGCCTGGAGGTTTTGCTCTGCTTCTGGCCTCTAGGGCGGCAGACGATCTGAGCTCCAGATTGTCTTTTTGTGACAACATGTGTCTTCATGTGCTCATCATGTTGCTCTCTGCGTCTTCAGGCATGTCTCTGGACAGTCATCATGGGAAGTGGACCATCTCCAGCAGTGATGATGAAGATGAGCTTCTTCCCCCTTCTGGGACTACAGGTGCCAGTTCCCGTCAGACAGCTGAAATCAGCCACAGCTCTCCTCCATCTGCCTCTCCGGTGACGCTGAAGGCAGAAGCAGCCAGGACACCGGTGTCCTCTCGCTCTGTTGGCTCTGAGGCTAGACGAACTGCCACAAAGAACCAGATAAACCCAGTAAGATACAAAACCAGCCCTTCACTGGCTGGGAAGAGAAAGAATGAGGTGTCAGAAGGTACAGGCTGGGCCCTCTCGGACAGCGATGAAGATGATGGAGCTGTGAAACAGAACAATCAGGCTAATCTGCCAAAGCGAGCTCCTCTGAAACCTGAGACTAAAAAGCTAAAAGCAGAGAGCGAGCGTCCTCCAAGTCCTCATGGACGACAGTACTATATAGATGAGTCGGAGGACTTCTTTGAGTCCTGCACTCCTCGTCTTGATGACACTTACAGATTCTACCTCAACAAAGTCACAGGACTGGACCGAGAGTACAACAGCGGAGCTTTGCACATCAGAGGTGAGTTTGGATGGAGGACACCAACCTCTAATGTTCTGTACGTCCTGCAGTGTGTCCTCATGTGTCCCTCTGACACTGACTCAGTGTGAGAAGAAGGTAAAGTTCTCGTTCTCTAGTTTTATGGTGGCTGCTTTCTGTGTGGAGGTCTCACAGGGGACCAGCCCACTCCTCCGATCAGTCTGATGTTCTTTTGTCTCTGCAGATCTTCTCTCCCCGTTGTTTGGAACGCTGAAAGAGTCTGTTCAGGTTGGTTTTATTCTGTTTTCTTTTTAAAATAACTTTAAACAACAACCAGGCTGTTGGCCCGTTCGGTTTGTGTTGTTTTAATGAACTAATGGTGCTCCTCTTTCATTTTTATAGTTCAACTACTGCTTTGATATTGCTTGGATGGTTAAACAGTTTCCTCCAGAGTTTAGGTAAGTCCTGCTTCGTCTTTGCCACCTCCCCGTTCTCGCTGCTCCGCTTCAGATCCTCGTCACACAGTTCTGAAGAACACAAAAGGAAGTCTAGTTGAATGAAATGTGTGTGTGTGTGTGTGTGTTTTTCAGGGATCGCCCGGTTCTGATCATCCATGGAGATAAGAGGGAGGCCAAGGCTCGGCTCCTGCAACAAGCCCAGCCCTTTCCACACGTTCGCTTCTGTCAGGTGCTCACTGAACCAACAATGGAAGCAGCTGTTCAACAGACAGCCCATAATAGTAATGCAGTGTCGAAAAAACCGGAAAACCGATTCTGAATTGATTCTTATAAAAATGTCAAGAATTGATTAGCATCGATTCATAAGTCCAACAATCGTGTTAAAACCTTAATTGTTTAACACAGTTTGCTGTTTTTACGGCTAAAATGGGAAGGAAGGGTCCAGATGGCCTTTTTGAGGTTTAGGTCTGAAAGGGTTAACACAGTTTCCCTCGGTGTTGCACCACATAATTATGGGCATACAACTAACAGTTTACAGCCATACTCTGCAACTTTTCCATATTTTAAATCATTTTCTCGAGCCAATATGTGCTAAAATGACCTTTACAGGGTCAATGAAATGTTACTCAGACCCCACTGCCCCCCCCTGGGCCAGAATACTGCCTCCTGTGGTTGAGCTGACCTACCTGGTGCTGCAGTCTGCTTCCAAACCATTTCCTACATGATTTAGATCACGAACGCAGCCGACTTGTTTGATTTAGTGATGAACCACTCCTGTAGAGACTAAGGAAGGCGGAGGACACATTTAAGCTGTTAGATTAAGGTGTTACGATGACAAACACACAGCGAGGAGGTTTCATTTTTGGTTTGACCACATAAAATTAATAACAGACACTAGGGGGTGCTAAAAGCAAGCAGAACTGCCAAGTGTGCCTTTTTAATAGCACTGTCCCATATCAATATCAAATTGGAACAGATTGAATTGGATCGGATCGCTATAATCGATTCTCACCCTTGAGAATCGGAATCGAATCGATTCTTGAATTTTGAATCGATGTCCAGCTCTACATGATAGTCCGTATGTACTATAATAAAACAGAGTGGTGTTGCAGAGAAGCACAGTTAAAATGATGGTCAGATTGAGTCCGTCTAAAGAGAGTGTTTGGAAATTTCTGACCAAATATAAAAAAATCGTTAAAGGGAAGACTGTCGTCTTCTGATTTCAGCATTACTTCAATGCGTGCATCACCTGAGTTTCAAACTAAAATCACCTGTTTTTGAAAAATGATGTAACTGATGGACGAGGAGAAGAAGAAAAAAAGATGAAAGCATTTAAATTATGTGAGAAATAAAGAAATGAGAAAAGCAGCAAAAGGAATCAGTAATGGGGGGAAAGCAGCAGCAGATGCCAGATTTGTGTTTTGTCTTTAGTAGACACCATGATGTGGGCTGATTAGATGTAATCACCATATTCTGAGATTTAAATGAAGATCATTCTGGTGATGAGACACTCACACACTCAGACTGGTCTCCTGTCAGAGACGGCTGGTAAACACAGGGCTGCAGTAACATTACGTCGCGTTTCCTAGTTGGATTGACGCTCATCATCCCACACAAACGTTTGTTTCCTCTTTCCTCATAAAGGAAGCTAACCATAAACCGGTCACTCTGGTTTAACACTTAAAATCAGGTATCTGGATGTGGTTCCTCTCAGTTTTGTGCGGCGACTCTTCCAATTACATGTGTTTTGCTTTTTACAGGCCAAGCTGGACATTGCTTTTGGAACTCATCACACGTAGGCATCACTCTTTCTCACCAGCCGACCAACCTGTTCTTTATTTAACTTATGGTTGATGGAATTACCGTTGAAATGAGGTTTTATTCTGCATCATGTCCGAGTGCAGGAAGATGATGCTGCTGTGGTACGAGGAAGGCTTCAGAGTCATCATTCTCACCTCCAACCTCATCAGAGCTGACTGGTACCAGAAGACACAAGGGTGAGTGTTTACTGGTTTTCCAACAGGGTTGGGGGCTGCAGCGCTTCATTTACTGTAAGGTTTTGTTGATAAACTCATGCTAAATCCCTGGCTAGGATGTGGATGAGCCCTCTGTTTCCACGGTTACCAGAGGGGAGCAGACCCAGTGCAGGTGAGTCGCCAACCTTCTTTAAGCGGGACCTGCTGGAGTACCTGGCATCGTACCGAGCTCCAGAACTTGAAGAGTGGATCCAGCGAATCAAAGAGCACGACCTGTCAGAAACGAGGTTACACTTCTTCTCATGTCATCTTCTACCAAGAGAACTGCAGCTATGGTTTCTGTCTGTGTGCAGTATTGGTAAAAAGGCCTGCTCTGGTCCTGTTTCAATATCAGGGTTTATTTGGTCGCCTCGACTCCTGGGAGGTACGTAGGTCCGGACATGGAGCGCTGGGGCCACCTGAGGCTGAGGAAGGTAAAGAACGCGCGCATGCTCTCCTCGGTTTGTGCAGGAAGTAGAGGTGGGTTTGTTCTGTGGCGTCATCAGACCAGGAGAGGTCCTCAGAGATGAACTCTGTGCTGGATGTCTGCACAGATTACCTCTCTGAGCTGTAACTGTAATCTGATTTCATGGATCAGTCGTCGTCGTCTTCCTCCGCTTATCCGGGTCCGGGTCGCTCATGACCATAGGTGAGGATTGGGACGTAGATCGACCAGTAAATCAAGAGTCTGGCTTTCTGGCTCAACTCCCTCTTCACCACGACAGATCGGCTCAGTGTCCGCATCACTGCAGACGCTGAACCAATCCGCCTGTCGATCTCCCGATCCCTCCTACCCTCACTCGTGAACAAGACCCCGAGATACTTAAACTCCTCCACTTGAGGTAGGACCTCTCTCCCGACCCGGAGTTGGCAAGCCACCCTTTTCCGGTCGAGAACCATGGTCTCAGATTTGGAGGTGCTGATCCTCATCCCAGCCGCTTCACACTCGGCCGCGAACCTACCCAGCAAGAGCTGAAGGTCAGAGCTGGATGAAGCTAGGAGGACCACATCATCCGCAAAAAGCAGAGACGAGATTCTCCTGCCACCAAACTCGACACACTCCACACCACGGCTGCACCTAGAAATTCTGTCCATAAAAGTGATGAACAGAACCGGTGACAAAGGGCAGCCCTGGCGGAGTCCAACCCTCACCAGGAACAGGTCCGACTTACTACCGGCTATGCGGACCAAACTCACGCTCCTCTGGTAAAGGGACTGAATGGCCCTTATCAGAAAGCCACCCACCCCATACTCCTGGGGCGTCCCCCACAGGGTGCCCCTGGGGACATGGTCATAAGCCTTCTCCAAATCCACAAAACACATGTGGATTGGTTGGGCAAACTCCCATGCCCCCTCCATCACCCTTGCAAGGGTATAGAGCTGGTCCACAGTTCCACGGCCAGGACGAAAACCAAATTGCTCCTCCTCAATCTGAGATTCAACTATCGATCGGACCCTCCTCTCCAGTACCTTGGAGTAGACCTTTCCAGGGAGGCTGAGGAGTGTGATCCCCCTATAGTTGGAACACACCCTCAGGTCACCCTTCTAAAAGATGGGGACCACCACCCCGGTCTGCCACTCCACAGGAACTGCCCCCGATGACCACTCAATGTTGCAGAGACGTGTCAACCATGACAGCCCTACAACATCCATAGCCTTGAGATACCCAGGACAAATCTCATCCACCCCCGGGGCTCCGCCACTGTGTAGTTGTTTGACTACCTCAGCAACTTCTGCCCCCGAGACTGGACAGTCCATCCCCAGGTCTCCCGGCTTTGGCTCCTCCTCGGAATGCGCGTAGGTGGGATTGTGTAGCTCCTCAAAGTGTTCCTTCCACCGTCCGACTATAGCCCCAGTTGACGTCAGCAGCTCCCCATCCCCACTGTAAACAGTGTGAGCGAGTTGCTGCCTCCCTCTCCTGAGGCGCCGGACAGTTTGCCAGAACCTCTTTGGAGCCGATTGATAGTCTTTCTCCATGGCCTCACCAAACTCCTCCCATGCCCGAGATTTTGCCTCGGCAACTGCTACTGCTGCACCCCGCTTGGCTATCCGGTACCTGTCTGCTGCCTCCGGAGACCCACAGACCAGCCACGCCCTGTAGGCCTCCTTCTTCAGCCTGACGGCTCCCCGAAATTCTGGTGTCCACCAGCGGGTACGGGGGTTGTCACCACGACTGGCACCGGCCACCTTGCGACCACAGCTAGCGACAGCCGCCTCAACAATCGCAGAGTGGAACAAGGCCCACTCGGCGTCAATGTCCCCCACTGCTCTCGGGATGCGGTCAAAGCTCTGCCGGAGGTGGGAGTTGAAGACTGTCTTGATAGGCTCTTCTGCCAGGTGTTCCCAGCAGACCCTCACTATGCGTTTGGATCTGCCAGGTCTATGGCATCTTCCCCTGCCATCTGATCCAACTCACCACCAGGTGGTGATCAGTTGACAGCTCCGCTCCTCTCTTCACTCGGGTGTCCAACACATACGGCCGCAGGTCAGATGATACGACTACAAAGTCTATCATCGACCTGCGACCTAGGCTGCCCTGGTACCAAGTGTACCGATGGACATCCTTTTGTTCGAACATGGTGTTCGTTATGGCCAAACTGTGGCTTGCACAGAAGTCCAATAACGAAGCACCACTCGAGTTCAGATCAGCCGGGCCGTTCCTCCCAATCACACCCCTCCAGGTCATGCTGTCATTGCCCAGGTGAGCACTGAAGTCCCCCAGCAGGACATTGGAGTCCCCTGATGGAGCACTATCTAGCACTCGTCCCAGGGACTCCAAAAAGGGTGGGTACTCTGAACTGATATTTGGCCCATAAGCACAAACAACAGTTAGGACCCTTTACCGACCCGAAGGTGCAGGGAAGCTACCCTCTCGTCCTCCGGGGTAAACCCCAACACACAGGCAGAGTCTTGGGGCTAACAAAAAGCCAACCCCATCCCTCCGCCTCTCACCCGGAGCAACTCCAGCAAAGGAGTGTCCAACCCCTCTCAAGGACTTGGGTTCCAGAGCCAATTCTATGTGTCGAGGTGAGTCCGACTATATCTAGCCGGTACCGCTCAACCTCTGCCACAAGCTCCTGCTCCTTCCCTGCCAGAGATGTGACGTTCCATGTCCCAAAAACCAGTTTCCTTGTCTGGAGATCGGACCGCCAAGGCTCCCGCCTCGGTCTGCCACCCGATCCACACTGCACTGGACCCTTCATGTTCCTCCTGCGGGTGGTGGGTCCACAGTTGGATGAGCCCATGCATCCGGTTCGGGCTGGTCCCGGCCGGGCCCCATGTGCGAAAGCCCGGCCACCAGGCGCTCGCTCTCGGGCCCCAACCCCAGGCCTGGCTCCAGGGTGGGACCCCGGCAACCATCCGGGCCGGGTACTCCTACTCTTTGATTGTAAATCCATGAAAGATCCTCTGAACTCAGTGCTCGATGTCTGCACAGATTACCTCTCTGAGCTGTAACTGTAATCTAATTTCATGGATCAAGGTTAGGATTATATCAGTGTGACTCTAATGGATTTCTTCATCCTGATTTCTTTCCTCTTTGAAGCTGTTGCATGAACACACAAATCCAATTCCTGGCGAGGAAAGGTGGCCCGTTATTGGCCAGTTTTCCAGCATCGGCTCCATGGGAGCAGATAAGACCAAGTGGTTGGCGGGGGAGTTTCAGCGGACCCTGACTACACTTGGGAAATCCTCTCTGCACCCAAGTCCTCCCATACACTTGGTACGTTCCGAACTGCTTTCCATACAGTTGGCTCAGTGTTGCTGATTTAAAAACCCACTGACTGTAGGTCAGAGGGTGAATTTTAGACCTTAAGTTGTCTTAGACATGCCAGATCTTCCACACATGGGCTCAGATTAGGTTTAGTGCCCCCGATTTTATTTTCGTCCACTGTTTGCTTCTTCTGTCAACTTTGTTGTGTGATATTTGAACCCACAGCAGCAACATACCAACTACAACAATCCACAGGAAAAATGTATCCGAGGAGTATTTTAGCGTTTAGTCGGGCAAATGTCTCATCTGTTCACAGAGAGGGGGCGGGGCCTAGAAGTAACCTTGCTGTCAGCCACTAGGGGGGTGCGTTTCTTCTAGTTCTTCATTTATGTTTATGTTTGCGAGGCTGTGGCAAAACTACAAAGCCCATGTTGCAACAGTGCTGTCAGAAGGTGTTGTTGTAGTTTATTCAGTTAAGTCAAACTTTCTAGTGACGCTTCATCATCAGATGGGATCTCGTGGGGGCTTGAAATCCTTGCAATGAGCTTGAATTTGATTTTGCCCCGATGTAAGAAGTCTGCTCATATTTAATAAGGTTTGGCTTCAGAATTACGATGCTGACGATGGTAAAAGTGAAAAATTCCTCCCAAATGAGCAGTTTGGTGTCAAATGTTCACTTCTGCATTTGAACACAGTTCATGCAGACTTCTGCGGCTGGTCTGGAGTAAGAGGCTCGCTTTGTTATTTTGCAGCTGTATCCATCAGTAGAAGATGTAAGGCTGAGCTTAGAGGGATTCCCAGGTGAGACGTTTTGTGCATAAATAGATTTGTTATACATTACGCGTTGTACGATTGATTGGTGTGTGTTGCGTGTTCTGCTCTCTAGCGGGGGGCTCTCTGCCCTACAGCATCCAGACGGCGCAGAAGCAGCTGTGGCTCCACTCCTACTTCCAGTAAGTTAAATACAGCTAATGAAACTTTCCTGCCAGTTGCTTCTGAGAAGCCTTTTGTTGCAGGCAGGAGTGAAATGAGCTGCTGCTGTTTATTATCAGACAAAACCTCTCGACACCAAGCTTCATCATAACTCAGGTTCAAACAAGCTGTCACACCCTGTCCTGTCTCTCCATTTGGTTCAGCCTGTGTCCCTGTTGATTGCTCCCACCTGCCTCTTGTTTCCCAATCACCCAAGCTCCCAGCCCTCCTGTATTTAAACCCCTCCAGTCCTTTGTCTCTTGTTGCTTCATTGTTTCCATGTCCTGCGTGCGTGAATCATTAAAACCCTTTCAGTTGTCCAGTTTGTCTGCCTGCCTGCTTTCTCCCCTGCATTTGGATCCTCACCTCCGCTCCACTCACCAGCGCACCCTGACAGAATGAAGCAACCCCCAGTTGAAGGACCCAGCGGGGAGATTCTCCCGAGGGAGTACCTGCTCCAGTGGCTCGCTCCAAGCCACCACCCGGCTTCTCCAGCTCCGCCTCGCCGCGGACGACGGCGTCAGCGTGCACCCTCGGCCTTCCTCTCCACCCTCCCAGCGCCTGATGAGAGACCGGATCGCGAGACGCGTTCGGATCACTCCAGTTACGTGGGCACCCGTCTGGCTGTGTGCTCCCCCGGCGTTGGTCCACGGCGTGGGGAGAGACGCCGGGCTGCCCCGCAGTCCTGTGTACCGGGATGGAGTTGTGTGCCCGCCGCTGCCCCTGCTCTGCGCAGCAGTTTGGACAAGCCCCCGGCCAGACCTCCGACCCAATCGGCGCCTCCGTCATCTGCTGAGGGAGGAGCATTGGCCGCAGCCCAGCTGACTGAGCTCGTCAGTCTCCAGGCGGAGCTTGGCCGGTTCCGCCAGCTCATCAGCTTCCAGGAATCCCGCCTGGACGCTCTATCCTCCTCATCTCAGGACCAGACGAGCGAGCCCGGTGTTCACCCAGCGGAGCTCGCCGATCTCCGGGCTAAGCTGGCCCAGCTCCATTGGACCCTCAGCCTTAAGGAGCGTCAGCTGGACGGTCTGTCCTCCCTGCTTTCACAGTTCTCAGCACCACCTGCTCTGTCGCAGCCAGCTCCAGCAGTGGCCCCGGTGGACGCTCCGCATCCAGTTCCAGCGGTGGTCCCGGAGGTCGCACCGCATCTGGTCCAGCCTGGCCAGGCAGCTCCTCCTGCAGCAGCTCTGCCTCCAGCCCAGAAACTGATGATACCGATCCGGAAGCAGGCGGTCCCGGCCCAAAAGCAGAAGGTTCGGGCCCCGAAGCAGACGGTTCCGGTTCCGGCCCAGAAGCCGAAGGTTCTGACCCCGAAGCAGATGGTTCTGGTTCCGGACCAGAAGTCGACGCCTCCGGACCCGAAGCCGACGTCCCCGGACCTGAAGTCGATGGAAGTCGACGCTCGTTCCTGTCCTGAAGTCGACGCTCGTTCCTGTCCTGAAGTCGACGCTCGTTCCTGTCCAGAAGTCGACGCCCGTTCCTGTCCTGAAGTCGACGCCCGTTCCTGTCCTGAAGTCGACGCCCGTTCCTGTCCAGAAGTCGACGCTCGTTCCTGTCCTGAAGTCGACGCTCGTTCCTGTCCAGAAGTCGACACCCGTGCCTGTCCAGAAGTCGACGCCCGTTCCTGTCCTGACGACGTCGCCTCCCAAGTCTGCTCGTCTGACGACGTCGCCTCCCAAGTCGGCTCGTCTGATGATGTCGCCTCCAATCCTGAAGTTGGCTCGTCTGACGACGTCGCCTCCCAAGTCGGCTCGTCTGACGTCGGCTCGTCTGACGACGCCGCCTCCCAAGTCGGCTCGTCTGAAGTCGGCTCGTCTGACGACGTCGCCTCCCAAGTCGGCTCGTCTGAAGTCGGCTCGTCTGACGACGTCGCCTCTGAAGTCGGCTCGTCTGAAGTCGGCTCGTCTGACGACGTCGCCTCGTCTGACGACGTCGCCTCTGAAGTCGGCTCGTCTGACGACGTCGCCTATGAAGTCGGCTCGTCCGATAACGTCACCTCCTCCTCCGAAATCGGCTTGTCTGAAGTTGCCTCGTCTGAGGATGCTCTCTCCTGTCCAGAGGTCGACGCTCTCTCCTGTCCAGAGGTCGGCGCTCCCTCTAGTCCGACGTCTCCACCGTCTCCAGTGCCAACGGTGGTTCTGGAGGTCATACCGTATCCGGTCCAGCTCTTCTACGAGTCTCCGGTCCAGCCCGTCCAAGGGGCTTTGTCCCCGGCCCAGCCTGCAGAGACTCTGTCCCCGGCCCAGTCTACAGAGCTCCTCTGCCATAGACGCCGGCCCCCAGGAGCCCGTCGTCGCCTCCTCCTCTGCCCCAGGCGCAGGCCCCCAAGAGCCCGTCGTCGCCTCCTCCTCTGCCCCAGGCGCAGGCCCCCAAGAGCCCGTCGTCGTCATTGCCTCCTCTGCCCTGGGTGCAGGCCCCCGGACTCTGCTGGTCCCTGCCTCCTGATCATCTGGCCCTCTGTTCTTCTCGGCCCTCCATCCGGGTCCCCCTCCTCCGGCCCTGTTCTGTGTTCCTGTGGGCTTCTGGAAGCCGCCCTTTGAGGGGGGGGGGTACTGTCACACCCTGTCCTGTCTCTCCATTTGGTTCAGCCTGTGTCCCTGTTGATTGCTCCCACCTGCCTCTTGTTTCCCAATCACCCAAGCTCCCAGCCCTCCTGTATTTAAACCCCTCCAGTCCTTTGTCTCTTGTTGCTTCATTGTTTCCATGTCCTGCGTGCGTGAATCATTAAAACCCTTTCAGTTGTCCAGTTTGTCTGCCTGCCTGCTTTCTCCCCTGCATTTGGATCCTCACCTCCGCTCCACTCACCAGCGCACCCTGACACAAGCAAAGCTGGGTTGTTTTTAAATTAGCTGAAAAAATGGAATGTTGCCTCAATCCTTACCTCTCAGCTGTTAAACAGAAGTTAGTAATGGCTCATAGCCTTTGAAAACTGTTTCCAAGCAAAAGTTCAATAATTTATGTTTTGTAATTAAAATTAATGGATAAAGACTCAAATAGTTTTTCTTCTCACCAAATGTCATAAAAAATCTAAATTGTTGCGTATCATAGGAACTGTAGCTGAATACTGGGGTTTGTCATTTTCTGTGTGTGTGTGTGTGTGTGTGTGTGTGTGTGTGTGTGTGTGTGTGTGTGTGTGTGTGTGTGTGTGTGTGTGTGTGTGTGTGTGTGTGTGTCTGTGTGTGTGTGTGTGTGTGTGTTGTTCTCCTTTTCTGTAGCCGTTGGAAGGCGGATCGCTCAGGGAGGAGTCATGCCATGCCACACATCAAAACCTACATGAGAGTGTCACCAGATTTCACTCAGCTTGCCTGGTTTCTCATTACAAGGTGTGTGTGTGTGTGTAATCTCATTGTGGGTTATGGTGACAACCGCTCCTCGTGTATGTTTCCACTGAAGCTCTTCCACGTGTGCATCAGTGCTAACCTGTCTAAGGCAGCGTGGGGGGCTCTGGAGAAGAACAACAGTCAGGTGATGGTGCGTTCATACGAGCTGGGAGTCCTCTACGTGCCTTCGGCTTTCGTAAGTTTAAATTCCGGATTATTTGTGTGTGTGTGTGTGTGTGTGTGTGTGTGTGTGTGTGTGTGTGTGTGTGTGTGTGTGTGTGTGTGTGTGTGTTCTGAACCTGACACAGTTCATCAGCCCATCACCGTTGTCCTCCTGTACAGCATTCACTTCCCGTTTTCTGTGAGATTTGCTTTTCAACCAACACAAATCAATGCTGGTCGGCTTGTTTTGGGCTAAGTACTGTGCTGATATGTGGTGCAATAATCCGTTTTCTTGCAGGACATGAAGACATTCCCCATTGATGAAACCCCCTTTCCTGTCTCCTCTTCTACCTCTGGTTTCCCTGTGCCCTTTGACCTCCCTCCTACAAGCTATTCTCCTAAAGGTACAGAGCTTTTTGTTTTCATCACAGCAGCACAGTGCGGTTTAAATGCAGTCTGGATTCATTTGTTTTGCTTGAACACAAACATTATTTCTGTTTGTTTATATTGAGTCTTTAAATGCATAAAAAGCAAAAAATAAATCCTTATTGAGCTGTCAGAAATCACAAATATGACCACCACTTGCAATACATTTCACGTAGTTTTATTTTAAAGTATCATTGCACCTGAAAAACCACAAACTTTGGTTCAGCAGCTCTTCTCTGCTTTTATAGCAGTGGTGACGGTCCATGATTTGTTCATGTGGCTGATCCATGAAGGAGATAATGGCCATTTACTGTGTGTGTTTCGGGGGGGGGGGGGGGGGGGGGGGGTGTCATGTGACAGGAAATGTATAGAATGTAATGTCAGTAAATATTGGTTATCGGCCATAATAGCAGCATTGATGTTGGATTTCAGTACAAATTTTCGTATCGGTGCAAATCTGGATGGATATCTATGTTTATATTTGGAGATATTCACTCAGAATATACAAATATATCAGGCTAGAAAACTCGGTAATGTGAATGCAGATCATACTGTACAACGTATTGCGCTCTACAGTGTGATGGTGGGACACTCTTATTTTGACAAGCTGAATCTCAGCATTTCTGGTGTGAGAAATAACTGCAACATATTTCTCAACTGAGTCAGAAATAATAAACTATGACAATGTTTGTTTCTTTAATCGAGCTGCCTTTGTAGAATGTAAAATTAATGAAATATAATAAAACTTATGTTTTAATTATTTGTCTTTGATTATGGAGCTAAGAGTAAAAAAAGAAACACAAACTTGATTTTAGCTTTTATCTAAACTGAGAACTAACTCACATGCTTCCAGTTTTCAGTATAATGTTGTTTTTATTGTAAATCAAGTATTTCTTTGTTTTGTTCTACCTCTGATCTGTCTCTGCTCTCAGATCAGCCGTGGATCTGGAATATCTCCTACAGCCAGGAGCCAGACACCCATGGGAACATCTGGGTCCCTTCCTGAACACTAGTGTGTCTGGTGCCCATCTGTTCTTTTACCTCTCAGTGCTTTGTTTTACTGTTAGTTATAGTAATTTCATTTTTATACTGTATTATCCCAGTCCAGTAATAAACTAGATTCACCTTTGTTAGCTGTGGTTCTTGTTTCTGAATGTTGCAAAGGGATTTTAATTTGAAAGGACGTCCTTTACGTTAGCTTGACTCTAAATTCTGATTCATATTTCTTATGGGAGAAACCAGCCCAGGTTAAATGGGCTCAAATGTTGTGTTTGTACTGAGTTAACCTGTAAAAACTGAGTTCAAGTGACAGCTCATTGTAAAAGTCTTCAAAATAAAACTCCTTCTCGACAAGTTTCAAAACTGTTGAATACGGTAAATGGTCTGTAATTGTATAGCGCCTTCTTAGGGCTCTACAACTCCCCAAGGCGCTTCACAACACAATCAGTCAATTCAATTCAAATTCAAAGATACTTTATTAATCCCAGAGGGAAATTAGAGTTTCAGTATACACAATTCTGAGATCAGACATATATACACAGGCAAAGACACATGACAAGAATTGGTGACTGTGGTCATTCGCAACCCGAGTCGCGCTACCATAATAGAGATCAGAGGGTTTACATGAGTATTGGGTCAGATGGAGGGAAAAAAGGCACTTCAGAGTTACCCCCCACAGGGAGGGCAGCTTTGCTATGTAAAAAACACCTCAGACAGAAATGCAACAGACTTCAGACATTACACAACATAAGTGTCCACTAGGTGGGGTGGTAGGGTTTTGGGACTCTCCACACGTCAGCAGCAGCAGCCGCGATAAGCAGCGCTCTTCACCTCAGTCTGGAAAGGGGTGGGAGGTCGTTGGGTTTAGAGGGCACAGTGACTTCCTGGAACGATTCAGTGGCCTTCACAGCTTGCAGTCCCACCCAGGCCGGGATAGGGAGACAGAGTTGCCATGGCGACGGCAGCATTCCACATTTCTTCTGAGGGCGGGGTAAGTTTTTAAGCCTCACAGGCTCAAGGGCTCCAGATTCATATAAGAAATTGTTTTGGGGCCAGACAGAGATAATTTCCTCTCTTAAAGTTCCACTGGTCCTCAACCTCTCAAAAACCAATAATGGCGTAGATTAATCTATCCCAATCCGTGCTTATTCATCCACTCGCTCCTTGATCGCATCCATCTTTTGTGCCAACGCATTAATCTCAGCCAAAGTTCCAAGCTTATGACTCATCGACAATTATATGAGTCTGTGAATTCACGGCACTGTGTAATCCATCCCTGAGCTCCGGGAGTGAGCCAATATTCCTCGACAGCTCGTTAATTTTCTGGTAAGTCAGGTAACCTCCAAGGCCAAAGAGCAGGAAACCTGACACCAACACCACGAATATCCAGACGTCTTCAGAATCCTCTACAGACAGCTGAGATAGGCAAATTAGGTTCCACTGTTTCCAGGAGTCCATGATGTGCCCAACTGGATCTGTCCCAGAGGGGCACCCGGGAGCCCCTTCTCCCGTTCTCATTGTTGAGAAAATTTTGTCAATCGTGTTGAGTAACCAGCTGACCAGGTCCATTTTTAATAATTTCCAGTTTCCAGAAAAAATGTAGAAGCTCCGTACACCCAAAGAGCCTTGGGGATGAGATAGGGAGGAGAGGAGGGAAAAAGCATCTGTAATCTCCAAGAGCCGTTCACACACTGCTGGGGATGAGCTATGATGTAGCCACAGCTGCCCTGGGGTGCACTGACAGAAGTGAGGCCACCAGTCCCTCTGACCACTACCAGCAGGCTAGGAGGGTTAGGTGTCTTGCCCAAGGACACAACAGCAGCATTCAGAGGGGTGCTGCCAGTCATTGTCTCAGTGCCTCTCTCTGTCCTCCAGACAACACCCTTTTCCAGGTATTTTTCTACGCGGGAGTCTGGTTGAAAGAAGTACCGGTAAGTACATTTTATTTATATAGCACTTATCACAGACATAGAATCACAAAGTGCTTCACATTTATTAAAACAAAATAAAACAGTCATATAATCATAATTAGATTAACATCAGAAAAAATTAAGTCACAAAATTATAAAATTTTCATAAACAGATGAAAGACTAAAAATTTGAGTTAAAAATAATAAAAGATTTATGTAAAATCAGCTTTAAATAAAAGGGTATTTAGCAGTGTCCAGACTGTCAACGCTGCGTAAGGATAAAGGAAGATCATTCCAGAATCGGGGTGCAACAAGAAGCGATCACCTCAACTTTTATATCTGGTCTTTGGAACTTCTAGAAGGTTCCGGTGTGTGGACCTGAGGACTCGAGTTGGAGCATAAGGCTTTAACAGTTCAGTAATATAGGGAGGAGCTTGACCGTGTAGAGCATGTAAGCGTCATTAAGGAGGCTAAAATATTCTTTTACTGTATACATTTAGTTAAAGTAAGATTTTAGGAATTATTCAGACATTTATTGTGAAAATTGGAGGATAGGAACTGTTGTTGTGATAGAGTGGGAACTCTGGAAGTTATTTGCTGATCTGACAGTATCTTCAAGATAAGGACTCCGGTCAGAGAGCAAGGCACGGAGAGACAGTTTTACGTATTTAATGACAGTAGAAGTATGGACATCTATACATTTCTGTGGTTCCGTGTGGTCTGGAAAATAAATACAAAGAATGATGTAAAAGGACTTTACAAATGGATCTTCTAGAACTGCCATAACTATAACCCTTTCTGACATAGCCGCCCCCGAATTTAGTTATAAATTCAAAAACTAGAGGAAAGTCTTATCAGGTGTTTAGCCAGAGTCATCTTCATCTTCCCAAGCTGGCAGTCGCACCAGGCGCACAACTGGTCGAAGATAAGTCTGTCCCTTTATCCTCACTTCAGCTGCCCTGACTCGACCGTCCGAGCCTGGATATGTCTTGACAATCCTCACGATCGGCCACTGGGCCCTAGGCAGTTGTGAATCGACCACCATCACAATGTGTCCAGCTGCAAGATTGTCTGTATTCTTGTGCCACTTGTGTCGCTTCTGTAGGTTAGGAAGATGATAGCGAATAAAGTTGGGCTAGAAGTGGTCTGCCAAGACCTGGCTGTGTCACCATTGCCGTCTACCCAGGAGTTCGCTGGAAGCGTAAATGGCTTGTGGAAGCGATGCATCACGACGTCCCATGAGTAGTAAGTTCGGGGTGACTGGGTCTGGATCAGCAGCATCTGAGGAAATATATCCCAGTGGCTTTGCATTGAGAATTCCCTCCACCTCAATCAATTTGTTTGGAGATGGGCTTCCCCACAGCAAGGAGTTTCACCTCTTCCTGGAAGGTCTCACTTTGGGATTGTCATAGGAGATGTAGTTCAGCTTCTTGTACATCTGCAGCTGTCATGGTGGGGCTCACCAGGTCTTTGGCCGCCCCGTGAAGGCTCATATGAGTGGCTCTAACGAGGTCATCCCAGTTGTCGATGTTAGTAACATCCACTTCATGAGAAGGACGGGTAGCTGCTGCACAAAACACTGTCTTGCGTAGCTCATCCTCATCTTCTTCCTGAGCTACTTCCATTTGTAGCTCTGGCCAGGTGTCAGTAGGCTGGTGAAGAAATTGTGGGCCCTGACTCCACCGGTTGGGCTGACTGAGCTGATGGAGTGTCTTCCCGCGGGTAAGGTCATCTGCTGGATTATCAGAGGTGCTGACATTCCGCCAAGTTGACCCTTCAGTAAGTTCTTGAATTTCAGCGACCCTCGTTCCAACAAAAACCTTGTATCGACTTGAGTCTGATTTCAGCCATGTCAACACTGTAGTTGAGTCGGTCCATAGTGTTATCTGCTGGGGAGAGAATGACAGCTCTGTCATTGTGACCTTAGCCAGCTGAGCTCCGGCTAGAGCTGCACACAATTCAAGGCGTGGTATTGACAGCTGTTTTCAAGGGCAAACACAAGATCTAGCCATCATAAATGCAATGTGAACATTGCCCTGGTTATCGGGAGTTTGAATATACTCGACTGCTCCATAAGCTCTTTCGGAGGCATCGCAGAAGATGTGCGCTTGTCTGTTAGGCACTTCAGGGGCCAAGGTTTCTGGAACATAGCATCTTGGGATTTCCACTTGTGGGAGGTAGACCAGCTCGCTCTCCCATTGTGTCTATATTTCC
Source organism: Nothobranchius furzeri (assembly GCF_043380555.1). NCBI lineage: Eukaryota > Metazoa > Chordata > Actinopteri > Cyprinodontiformes > Nothobranchiidae > Nothobranchius > Nothobranchius furzeri. The sequence goes on from NC_091749.1 coordinate 23,458,808, forward strand.
AGTAGAGCCTTGGGTTGAATCTGCTCATCCCAGTCGACTCCCACTTTCTACAGGTCCTGGATGAGGATCTTGGCTCGAGTGGTGAATGGGATAAGATACCCCAGTGGGTCATACTGCATGGCTATCACCTTGTAGATGTTTCTCAGGGTTGGCTGAGAATACTCTACCGGTTGGTGTCTGTAGCCGAGGCGATCAGAGAGGCACTTCCAACGTAGGCCTAAAGCTGGTTCCTCTGGGTCTTGTCGGGACTGGGAAAGCCACAGCTCGGAACTAGACGCTTTGGCTTCAGCAGGAAGGTGTTCCAAAACAGTTGGATCGTTGCTGGCCCACTGCCTTATATCGAACCCTCCAGCAGAGAGCAGACTGCGCAGTCGGTCAACTAGGGCTTTAGCTTTGTCAGCAGTGGTGATGCTTGTTAGACAGTTGTCCACATAAAATGCACCTTCAACTGTATGCAGGATGTCTTCATGCCCCTTACTGTTGTCCTTCACGTGCCTCTGGAGGGCATACGTTGCACAGCAAGGACTGCACGTTGTTCCAAATGGCAGAACCTGCCACTCATATACAGTCAGTTCCTCCTCTCTCTTCATACCTCTCCACAAGAAACGGAGCAGCGGTTTGTCTTCTGGTAGTAAGCGAACTTGGTGGAACATCGCTTTGATGTCACCGCTGACAGCCACACTGTGTTCTCGAAACCGAAGAAGTACGCCCAGAAGTGAAGGACCTAGGGTCGGCCCGGGCAGGAGCTGGCTATTTAGACAGTGTCCATTGTGTTGGTAGGAACAGTTGTAGACAATTCTTGCCTTTCCATTATGGTGGACAACATGATGAGGCAGATACCATGACTCCTGGGAGCTGTCTACTGTAGCTGAAGGAAGAGGTTTGGCATAACCTAACTGTTCAAGTTTATGGATTTCTTGACAGTAGGTATCTGCCAGAGCTGGGTCTTTAGCTAGACGACATTCAGTACTACGTAGCTGTGGGAGCAAAGTGTTCTTTGATGCCCAGAGGAGGGGACAACCCTTGCGCCTGAGAAGTGGAGTAGCATATCTAGTCACTCCATCCACTTCCACTTTAGTGGTGCATTGCTCTAACAGGTCCACAGCCTGTTGACCCTCTTTAGAACGTGTGGCAGTCGTTCACATAAGGCGAGATGTCAACTTCCCACAGACGTTCTACATGGTGCTGGAGCTCTGAGTTGGGAGACATGGTGAAGTAGCAGTGCGGGTGGTCAGCAGAAACAGGACTGAAGTTGGCTGGGCCTTGTAAAGTCCAACCAAGAGGAGTGCACACCGCTAGGGGACTCCCAGGTGGGCCAGCTATTACTGGTTGCTTAGGGATGAGTAGATGAGGTAAATCGGACCCAATAAGAAGTAAAGGCTGCACTCTGTCCACAAGTGGAAGTGGAAGTCTTCCCAGATGGGAGTACTTTAACATGAGTGACTTTACAGGGTAGCTGTGTTCTGAGAGACTTAGTTCATCAGCAGTGAAGGCATGGTGAATGCTGTACTTTACTTTGGGAGTGTGAACTGGAGATGTTTCAAATGAAACTGTTGCTCCCTGAAGGTGAATCACCTCATGGTGGACAGTGCGCAGGGGAAGGTTTTCAGGCTCTTTAGTCAGATGGAGGCGTCGCACTGCTGATGGGAGGATAAGAGTCCTCTCAGACCCGTCATCGAGGATAGCAAAGCCTTCCAGGGAATACTCAGAATTGTGTAGACATACTTTGACCAACTTGAGCATGACTTTATTTGCGCGGTTTGGACGGTCGATGTACACTGTATTGGAAGCAGTGTTGACCATTAACACCTTTTTCGGTTCTTGAGGGCACACATCATGGAGCACAATAAGATGTTGTTGCTTACATAATTTACAGGGCTTCTTTGGAGTGCAAACCTCAGGTGCATGATTCCTGCCACACCGCCAGCAGCTTCTGTGTTTGATCCATGTGGCAATTTCAGCTGCTGAAAGAGCTTTGAATTTAGGACACAGGCTCAGGTAATGTCCTCTGATGTCACATAAGGGCAGTAAAGTTTAGGACCTGATTTAGGCATAGGTGATCCTATATGGCCAGCTGGATCTGGAGGTGTGGCTTTAGCCTGGCTCTCTGTGTTGTAGTACACGTTGGATGAAGGACCCTGAGGTTTCTTCTGATTCCTCAGCTTTGGTTGATCTTGACACATGTAGGCTGCTCTAGCGGAGATTCGCTTGGCTTGTGAGTTCAACTGGAGCCATGTGGAGAAATCTGACAGGGTATAAGTCTTATCAGTCCCAGTTGTCAGAATGCCACGGTTCAAGCTATACTCAACAAAGCTGTCTCTGTAGTTAGCGGGCAATTTGTTAAGTAACCTATCAACATGAGAGCCACATTTGAGTTCGTAGCCATTTTCACCCTCTAGCGATCGGAGCATGCCTACTAAAGCTTGTACTGAGAGGGCAAAATAGTCAATCCATCTGGATCACCAACCCTAACTGGAGGTAAGTTTAGGATGGCTCCTAGCTCACTTTGCACAAGCTGGCGGGATTGCCCGTATTTATCTTGAAGTGCCTGTAGTGCCGATGTGTATGGTTTCGGGTCATAAAGGCTTGTGCTAGTTTGTGAGCACCAGGCAGCTTCAAATGTTGCAACAACACTTGATATTTAAATGGTTCGGTGAGGTGAGCATGTGAGCTTAGCACGTTATCTAGAGCCATTTTGAGCAGTGCAAAGTCTGCCTCTCTTCCAGATGTGAAGTAGGGTAAAGCAGGCTTAGGAAGTCCATATGATGTAGCTATTAATAGCTCCATTAAGTCTGTACTAGGTGCAGCGATTGAGCCTGGAGGAGGAGCTGTCTCTTGTGGCAAAGGTGGTATGCTGGGAGGAGAGTGATGCTGCAGGGCTGCATCAGGTTGTACTGGCTGTTGTTGTGAATAAGACCAGGGTAAATGCTGATGTGGAGCCTGGTTATAGACTGCTGGTAGCTTGTTTAGGGGAGCAGTGGACTGCACTGTTAAGGCTGGTGGTCCAGCACGAGGTAATATAGCACCAACTGATAGTGTCGTACCAGGCTGAGGGATGGTATTATGCGCTGTGGTGGGCAGAGCTATCGTGGAGTATGTGAATTGTGGCTGGGTCGGCAGGTTTACCATGGCAGGAGGTTGCGGTTGAAGGATAGGCGAAGCTCTAGTTGTTAACTGGCTTGTTGAGACAGGAGGATTAGTCACTGCTGCTGTAAAGGCTGGTGGAGGGCCAATAACTGTAGGTGCAGAGTGTGCAGGTCCATGTGCACCTTGTGAGGGTGGTGGTACTCTCATGACGTCAGCTGGGGACCCTTTGTTGGATTCATCTCCACTTTGCGGTCTCGAGGCAACAGAGCTACTCGTTTCCTCCTTTAGGAGGGATGTAATGAGAGTCGCTTTCTCTAACTCTATTTCCTTTTCCTTTAGTTTACGTTGCAGCATTAGCCGTCTGGTAATAGCCTCTTTAGCCTTTAATGCTATTTCTGCGTCTTCATCAAGCTTACGCCTCTGTATTTCTTGTTCTCTTAGGAGTTCCTCTCTTCTTCTGAGGGCTTCCCGAGCTTGGTGGTCCAGATGCTGGTACTGTTCATCCATCAGACTTTCCTCCGTTATCTGTCTTTGCACCTCTGCCAACTCCATGCGCTTTATTCTCTCCTCCAACATGGCTGTCTGTATGTCAGATAACCCATCGATGATTGACCTCCTTGTTGACGAACTGGCACTGTCCTGGGTCTTAGCTTTACTGCGTTGAGAGACAGATAGGCTTCGATCTGATGATGCTCTCCTACTAGGTAGGCTCAGTATGGCTCCCGTGATGGCAGCTGTCATCATTGCAGGTTGATCTGGAGGATGAGCTTCATGCCCAGCTGGAGCTTGGGCTGCTGGATGATGGAGAAGTTGAGGTTGATATCCAACTTCATAGTCCTCCAAATAAGTTGGTAGTCGGCACTCCCGCTGGGATCTAGCATGCACTGCTGGGTCTGCAGATGGTTGTCCTAGCTCCTCCATAATATCTCTAGATGACTGTGAATCCGGCTCGAAGGACCATGTGATAGAGTGGGAACTCTGGAAGTTATTTGCTGATCTCACAGTATCTTCACGATAAGGACTCCGGTCAGAGAGCAGGGCAAGGAGAGACAGTTTTACGTATTTAATGACAGTAGAAGTATGGACATCTATACATTTCTGTGGTTCCGTGTGGTCTGGAAAATAAATACAAAGAATGATGTAAAAGGTCTTTACAAATGGATCTTCTAGAACTGCCATAACTATAACCCTTTCTGACAGTTGTATATTAATTTGATTCAGATGGTGCACCTTAGATTAAGCAGCAAGCTGTGTTAAAAGAAAAGGATAAAGGAAGTTTAAGGGAGCACAGAAGTACCTGAAGTTTTCCTTTCTACCGCTAAGCTTGGGTCAGCCAGCGAGGTGTGTTATTTTTATATTTTCCTGTTTTAATTGAATTTTTGTTGTATTTTAGTTTTACGATGGCATAGTATTTTGACGAAGATAACAATACCAACTTGAAGGTCTGTAACAATACCAAATTCAAGATTGTTCAGCTCACATTAAAAGTAAACATGCCATCAGTAAAAAGAACTCTTTGTTGACTTTTAAGAGGCGGAAGTGATATATTCTCTTCTAAATGGCTAAAAATAACAAAGTGTAGTACCAGCTTTCAGAGATAGCAGCATCTCACAATCTTCCTTTCTATTCTTTAACAAGCGGTCCATTTTGGTAGTTGACCAAATGGCAGGCAACAGCAAAAAGCTGATTGATGCTACGAGTGAGGGAAAGGGGAATGAGTGTACTGAACAGTTTGTGCTCCTTCACCCTCCGAATGACTCGCTCAACGTGAACTCTGAGCCTAGCAATGGACTGCGTCTTTCTGACTTCTGGTCCAGACAGCTGGGTCTTTCTTTTAAGAAAAGCAGGTATATGGACTCTGCAAGGTACAATATCTTCAACCAGTAAACCTTTGTCAACCATGATAGCCATCGATGGGTTCAGCAGTGAGACCAGACCAGACTGCCTCAGAATCTCCCTGTTACTGATGCTGCCTTCGTAGAGAGGAGACACAAACATCACCGGTCCATGAGGGGCTATTCCGATCAGTCCCTTGAATGTGCAGTGTGACTTGTAGCTGGAGAACACTTCGCTCTGCAGGAGGAGAGAATCAGGGGTTTGACAGCGGAGCTCAGTGCAGCACAGGATGACCTAGGTGTCTGCATATTGGTGGAGGACCTCTGGCATTTTCTCTTTGATGGTCTTCTCATCCAGCCAAATGCCCACAGCTCCAAGCACATTGTAAAGGAAGTTAGCCCAGGTGTTGATTATCCGGCTCACTGTAGTCTGGTGTATTCCAAATCTGTGTGCCAAACACTTTTGCATCAGCCCCAAGGACAAGTAGTTCATGAAGAGGAAAAACTCATTGATGGGCTGAAGTGACTGCAAAAACAGTAAGAATGAATATATTACAACATGCAGTTGTGTAATCAGATCCATTCGTTCAACTCATATTAGAGCTTTATAGTTGAACGAACATTAGTTGAACCTAAAATCAAAATCAACTTAATGTTGTGTTCACAGCTTGACGGAGATGATCAGCTTGGGTTGCTGTTTGAGCTCTTGTCACACGCACAATGTCATGAACCGCTGGCTCTATCTGGCACCAAAAGGACATCAGGTGGGCATAACTTGCAAACCTGTGTTTGAGACATTTAAGTTATTGACCAATCCTGCAGCTCCAGGAAAATCCTCAAATTATACAATTGTTCTTAGTTTGGCCTCTGGATGGCACTATTGAACCACAATGTGACTTATTTAGTCATCAAATGCGCAAATCAAAGGCTTTTAAAATATTTATCATTTATGATGGATTACATAAGGACACAAAGACCGTAAGGCATAAAACTACCCAGATATAGAGTGTATATAGGTCTGTGGTCTTCAGACCCACTACAAAAGGCAAAGCAGCTCTAGGCAGCCGCTGAAATGTAACGGAAGTTACGGTGTAACTATGGTTCTGTGAGTTCCTGGATGACTGCCAGTGGCAGTAAACAGAGTAGATGTATCTCCTCACCAGTGGCACGCCTTTCATCGCCGCCCAGGATGTAGTAACACTCCTGGTGGAATGGCACACGATCCCAGGGGGAGCCACTGCACCCACTGCCGCATAAGCCATCGCAATGGCATCCACGACCCAATTCGACAGCCTCTGCTTCGAAAGGGCTCGACCCCTGTTCACTCCTCCGTGACAGACAAACAGCTGGACAGTGTTTGTGGCCACAATATAGAGCTGCAGTGCCCGAACCGGGCACAGCAAATTCGCCCGCCGTTGTCCCTCCGAATGAAATGGGGGAGGGAAATATGCCCCCAGCTCGATTGCGGCATTTACGTAGCCAGAGGGCAGAACTTTGGGAAGAAAGGTAACGTTGGGCCACAGCGTCACCCCCGACCCATCTGCCTTCCACCGCAGGTAGGCGGGGCTGATGTCCAGTGCGTGCAGCTCACTGACCCGTTTAGCCGTTGTCACTGCCAAAAGAAAGGCGGTTTTCACAGACACCACTTCCAACGGGGCGGTAGTCATCGGCTCAAAGGGTGGCCCACACAGGGCCTGCAGGACCAGGGGAAGGTCCCGAGCAGGTGCCGGCCTGCACAAGGGAGGACGCAACCTTCTTACGCCCCGCAGAAACTGGGTCACCGAATAGTGAGCCCCAACGCTCCTGCCATCCACTAAGAGGTGGTTGGCCGAAATAGCCGCTAGGTGTACCTTAAGGGTCGAGGCAGTCCGGCCCTTGTCAAACCGGTGCCTGAGGTACCGCAGAACCTCATGCAGGGAACAAGAACCAGGGTCCACGTCCCTGAAGGAACACCAGGCAGAGAACCACTGCCAGCAGCGAGCGTACGAGGCCCTTGTAGACGGAGCCCTGGCACTATCCAGCACCTGCTGGATTGAGGGCTCTAAGCCGACTGGGGGCTGCCTGCACCCCTCAATGGCCAAACCGTGAGCCGAAGATGATCTGGGGACGGATGCCAAATCCTCCCCTCCATCTGAGACAGGAGGTCCCGCCTCACCGGCAACCGCCACGGCTCCCCGTTCAACAGACTGAGAAGCAATGGAAACCAGACCCTCATGGGCCGGTCTGGCCACCAGAAGGACCTCGTGTGACGAGTCCCTCACCCAATGGAGGGTCGGTAAGATCAACGGGAAAGGTGGGAAAGCGTACAGCCGAACCAACGGCCAGGCATTGGCGAGGGCGTCCATCCCCAGCGGGGCGTCGGCCTCTGCCAGGGAAAACCACAAGGGGCAATGCTTGCTGCTCCTCGAGGCGAACAGATCCACCTGGGCCTCTCCGAACTGATGCCACACCCTCTGCACCACCTGAGGGTGCAACCTCCATTCCCCCGAGGGAAGACCCCGCCGAGACAGGCAATCCGCCACTGAGTTCCTCCACCCCGGAAGGTGCAGCGCCCTGATGGAGGCCAAGCAAGGGTAAGCCCAGGTCAACAGCGTCTGAGCCTCCCTCAACGATCGCAATGACCTGGAGCCCTCCTGATGGTTTATGTGGAACACCGCCGAGGTGCTGTCCGTCCGGACAAGCACATGCTTGTCTCGCAGAAAAGGCAAGAAGCGCCTCAGCGCCAAGTAGACGGTCTTCAATTCCAGGACATTGATGTGAAGCCGTGCCTGACGGGGGCTCCACAATCCCTGGACCGACCTGCACTGCCAATGCACCCCCACCCCCGGGGTGACGCATCCGTCGTGACCACCTCCCGTCTGGCGGGGACCACGCCAAGCGGGACACCGAGACACAGGTAGGCGACATCGTCCCAACGACGCAAAAGAGCCACACAGCTGCTCGTGACCTCCAGCTCGACCCGTCGGTGTCACCGGGGATCCAGGCGGAAGCCGTTGAACCACCTCTGCAAGGGCCGAAGGTGGAGCAGCCCGAGAGGCACCAGTGCAGAAGCCGTGACCAGCATCCCCAACAGTCGTATCCACACCTGGACCGGGGGTGCTGCCCCAAGGCGAAAGGCCCGGAGCAAAGACCGAATCCGGACACTCCTCTGCTCGGTCAGCCTTGCCCGCATGGCCACAGAATCTATGGCAATGCCAATAAAATCCACCCGCTGAGTCGGAGCCAGAGAACTCTTCTGCAGGTTCACCGTCAGCCCCAGCGCCTCGACGTGGGCAAGGACACTGGCCGTGACCAGACCCACTTCGCGACACGACGGCGCACAGACGAGCCAGTCCTTGAGATATGGCAGGACCATCAACCCCGCCCGACACAGGGGGCTCAGGGCTGCCTTCACGCACTGCATGAAAACTTGGGGGGCGAGAGACAAGCCGAACTGCAGAACCAGAAACTGGTACACCCTCCCGATGTATGCGTCCTTGAGATTTATTGTCGTGAACTACTCCCCTGGACAAACCACCTGAAGGACATTGCGAGTCCAAAGCATGCGGAAGGGCAGCACCTTCAGGAACCGATTGAGACCCCTGAGGTCCAGTACTGGCCGCAGGGACCTGTCCTGCGGGGGGGGGGGGGGGGGGGGGGCTGTCCTGCCCAGAGGATTCCCGGGGCGGTGCCTGACCTGCCCCCGAGCATCTCTAAGTCCCTGCCACGGCCACGGTCTGCTGGGTGACCTGCAAGGGGGCGGCTGGATGAAACCGGCGCCGAGGGTCCCGTGCCCCTCGTGGCCTGGACTGTGGCACTGGGAGGACCCCTGCCCCGCTACGCCTACTCCAATCCTCTGCGGCCTTTCTGGACTTCCGCCGACATTCCAACGCCCTCTCAGCCTCGGGCCCGAACAACTGGCCCGGCACCACGGGCAGTCCGCGCAGGCTCTGTCGGCAGTCATCCAACACCGGGGCCTGCGCCAACCAGATCTGACGGCGAGCCATTACCAGTGTGCCCAACAGCCGACCAAGCTCCCTGGACATCAGCCCAAACGCTTGTAGGGCTGCGTTGTTTGTATTGCCCAGTGCCATCCCCGCTGCGCCCAACTGCAGCATCTGGGACTGGGCTAGCAACAGCACCGACAGCGAATTGCTGGTGCGCGCCATCCTTGCCCCGATGTCGTAAGCCCGGCACAGTAAGCTGTCGGTCACCCGACAATGGGTGCTCGGACAGCAGACCCTGTCCCTCAATGCCTCATCCGGGGAGAGCACCAAAGAAGCAACGCAGTGGTCCACCAGGGGCATGCGGTCCAACCTTAGGTTCCTGCCTCCCGCATCGATGCCAGGGTCCTGGCATCCCTACCGTGGTGGGAGAGCTGCCTCGAGTTCTCCCAGCACCGCTGCAGCTCCTCCACAAAGGCCGGCGATGGTGGGACCTGAAACGGGGGCACCGCCGGAGCCCGGTGGAAGAAGGGATTCCCCGCCGGATGGGCCACCGGCACATCGTCCAGTCCAATCCTGGCCAGTGCCGCTCGCAAAATCGCCCGCAACTGACAGGGGTCCTCCGCCAGCTCCGAACTTGCTCTGGTCAGCAGCGCTTTGAGTTGTTCCACCTCCGCCCGCAGAGTGTCCACTTCCTGGCAAGAGGGGTGCGCCACACGCCGCTTCTTGCGCCTCGGGTTGCTGTATTCCTCAGCCGGTCCATCCCTCCGTCTCCCGGAACACGGATGAGGGATACCAGAGGGCGGCAGGTCTGACTCAAACAGGAGGCACTCTACTTGATTTAGCCTGTCCTCCCGCACCGCCAGCGGCAAAATGCTGCAGTTCATGCATGGGCCAGTCAGCGCCTCTCTGAGGTGACCGACGCCCAGACACTTTGGACACAAGTTGTGGCCGTCCTCCACCTGGAGGGGAGCCCCGCATGACGTACACGCCAACATCCCTACCGATGTGGGAGACGCCAGCTAATACACAGGAACTGAGCGAGGACTTCAATGAAAACTGAAGAACGCAATTCAATCCTGGAGTTGTTAAACAACACACAATGTGTGTCAGCTGGGTAATCTGAGCGTGACACCTCCACGGTCAGAACGTCCAGCCCCACTTACCTGTAGCGCTCGCCGGCCGCACCCCCTCCCCTTTCCACAGGGGAAAACAGCGACCGCCAGCGAGCCCTATCCGAGCCGGCAGCGGCAGAAATTCCCAGAACACCGGGACCGCGCCCTTCTTCAGAAGTCTGCGTCGCCCATGTGAAGAGGGCTTGATAAGGTCAGCAGGTGAAAAATGACAACTGCGTTCTCTTGTATTGAGTGTGACCTGGAAGCAGTCTTGTCTTATATTATTTACCCACTTCTTCTGTAACTCACCATCTTTTGGGAAAGTGTGAAAACTTAAAAAAGAGTTACACCTTGAGGATGATGTGCATTTTGGTACACAGCAGTGGTAGCTAGCTGTGCTGTCCCCTCTCTTCTGAAATGAAAATTTAGTCCTCTTGGATGTCATCTTGTACACACACTCCCGTGTATTCAATTTAAGGTAAAAAAAAAAAAGGGAAAAAAAAAGCAATGAAAAGATGAATTTGTGATAATTTTCAAACTAAAAAGAAGACCACAGACTAGCTTTGGCAAGGACCGGAAGAAGGCGTGCCCTCTGAAATTCTTCCGGAAAGTCGTCACGCGGCTCCGTCTGTTGGAAACAGAGTGTTGTTCTATTTTTTGCCAACGGATGCCGCAATTTTCTGTTTTTTGTAAAGCAACAAACAGTGTTTAGAAAAATTTAGAGGAAGTGTTTCTACTAAGTAACTCTTTTAACTTTATTCATCCGGTTCCTTCTCTTTCTACTCCTATCAATACAATAGTGTTATTTTATTTTTTGTCAGCCGGGGGCGCCAATTCCCTATTCTTTCAAGGCAACAATAGATGTTTAAAAAATATTAAAGGAAGTGTTTCAAAGTAACTCTTGTAAAAGTTTATTTAGACAAATGACAAACAGTAAATAAAAACTACATTTGTATTCGGTTTTTGGTTTCCCAATTTATAAACTTTTAATTTAATTACTTGTAATCTAAAATTTGGTTTGATTGATGCCCACTGTAATGTTCTTCAAAAATGTTTTAAATACTAAAAATACTATAAATGAAAAAAAAAATACTCTGGTATTTATTTGTATTGTTTAGGTCAACTGGATGGGAACACAGCTCGGCTTTGAGGTGATCCCCAAGTCCCCAAGATGAAGGAGTGTAAATCACACTTTTCAGGTGTTTATGTGATTTTTAACCATTATACAGTCTGTGTTTTTGTGATGTGTCCAAATAAAATACGTAGAACTTTAAACCCAATGCATTGTTATTTTTAGTTCATGTCATCACCGTACATTGAGTACCTTACATTCATCATGCCCAAAGTGCTTTAGATTATACAATTAATTAGTTAAAATAAACACAGAATTGTATTTCTATTTTCTCCCACAATCTAAATGAGCTGGATAATGGAGTCTTCATCAGTTCATTTGGCTTTTTAGGTCTGCTGCTGAGCTCCGTGGTTTGACTTTCTAAGCTCTTAAAACTACGACTCCCATCGGGCTTTGCGTCGTTGTGTCAACATGGCGTCTGTCTGCTGGACAAAAGGCGGATTGAAGCCCAGTTAGAAGCAAGGGGGAGACATTTTGGGAAAACTGCCGCTGTCTGCGTCTCTGCGCCCCGAGGCGGCGGATTTATGACCAAACAAGCATCTGTGGAGGCTCTCGGACTGGAATAATGTGAGTACCGCCGCCGTAGACGTGCCCCCGCCCGCCAGCCCGGCGCATTTCTCCGGGTTTTATCTGTGCGGTGATGTCTGCAAACTCCTTAAAATCCACCGGAGCCGTTGACGGGTTCCTTGGCGGGTTAGTTTAACGCCTCCCCGTCGGTCTCGTCGGATTACCGGAGTGACATGTATGTAGTTTATAAAGCGGACCGAGTCTGACATGACAACTTTTCTGTGTGGTGGTTAATTACAGGCGAACTGAGGTTCTGCACACGGCCAAGTTCATATGTCAAATTATTACGTTCCTTTTCATTTCGTAGAAAATGTCCCTGATTTCAGGAGAGACCTGCTCAACTCCTGAAGCAGACCGAAAGAAACCTCCTCTTGTTTTCACGTTCCTGTCTGGAGCATGACAACTTTGTGCAACACCAAAGGCTCTTCTGGTTCCGAGTCCAGTTTGAAACTTTAACGTTTCCCATCGTGTCTGCTGCAGGATCGAGCTTGTGCCACGTCTGGCTGGTTCACTGGGTTCAGCCTCTCTGATCCAGTTATTCTTTAACGTGTTGGGACTCTTTGATGAACAACCCAAGTTCAGCAATCATAAAGTTATTTTTAGACAAGCACACGCAGGAACAGTCCAGCGTGCTGTGTGAGGACCGAATCAGACGCTGTTGGACAAACATCTCAAAGACAGTTCTGGTTCTTGTCTTTTCTGGCTGCTCCACTTGTCATCAGACTGTTTGGGTGTAAGAAGTTATGCAGCGTCTGTCCTCACAGCCCGACTCCATGCTTCACCAGTGATCTACACTAGAAGGGCGTTCCAGTGTGTTCATGTCTTTGGTTAACTCTTTAGTGAAGACCATAACTAGATGGAGTTATTCTGGACCACCTTGGTGTTGGTGTAACCCTTCCTTTATTTGTAAAAGTTTGGGGTGCCTCAGGACGCATACGAACCTCCAACAGTTCACCACAGAGTGAGAAGCGGATGGATTCAGGATCGGGACCTTTTTCAGTCTGAGACTGTGGTCCTCAGTCAGGAATGGGTGAGTTTCCAACTCCAGGTTGAGAACGAGCTAGGGCTTCAGGTGGAGGAGATCTTGGAGTCTTGTTCAAAAGTAAGATGGTGGTAGATGAATAGATTAGTATTTAGTCTGTTGTGGTGAAGAGAACGCTGAAAGGTGAAGGTGATGACTTCCAGAGCAACCTACAACTTAACCCTCATGAGCTGTTATGGCTGAAGTGAGATGTCTCTGCTGGCGAGATGAGAGAGGGCTCAGGTATACAGTAGGAGCTCAGAGTCCCTGCTTGTCTGCATGGAAAGAGATGGGGCATCTAGTGAGGATTATATCTATGGAAGGTGTTTGACATGTCCCACTGGGAGGAGACTTTAGGACAGTCTGAGGACTCACTGGTGGCTTGGTAATGTCTCTCTCCTGGTGTATGGAGGGAGGTAGTTGGGAAGAGGGAGGTCTGGGGACCTCCGCTTAAGCAGCTGCTCAGTTCTGGATAGGTGGCAGAGAATAAATGTGTTCACTGAAAACCCATTTTTTAATGATTATGTCTGATTATAATTGGTCACAATGTCACACTGTCACTGAACATTCGTGGACTCACCCATCTTCAGTCAAGACAGGGAAGGCTGTTCTCGGTTTAAGTGTCCAGGGAACAGCAGAGAACATCACGACTAGTAGAAGGTAACTGTTAGCGTTAGCAACTCCACCACACAGCAGGACTCTTCCAGGTTTATGTCATTTGTGGAGATAAAACCTCAAAGAGTCAGTGGTAGAGTCTTGTTGTTATCCAATCAGAGGAGAGACGTATCAGGTAATAAGACCCCAGATTTTGCCATCTTAAGCTCAACTGTGATAGTTACTGGAATACACGGGTATATTCCAGTATCCCCCCCACCGAGTAGGACTCGCAAGCCATTAATTCCTGCCAGAGTCCACAGTAAATGTATTGGTTAAATGAGTGAACCACACCAAAGTAACTACCGGTAACTAAACAAATAAATTAGGATTAAAAAATCAGATCATTATCTCCACCTACTGAAACAGACTATATAACAATAAACCGACTGCTGTGGTGCAGCTGACCTCAGAGTAATATCCTGGGTTTGTCCTTGGATCTTACCTTTGTTTAGGTCATCTAACTGACCAATCACAACAGACTGAGACTTCTAAAACCACATTTACAACCAACATTTATTTTAGCAGTCTGCACATTTATAATATTACTGTATTTTTGGAAACTAAATCATGCAAACCACTCGTTTCACACACGGGTTTCACAGGATGGAGATGGAGAGTCTTAATAGATGTTTCTTTTGCTCGGTGGGGAAATATTTCATTTGAAAGTGCAACGATTGGCTGCAGCTACAGATTGATTTAGCTTTTGTGTTATACCTTGGCTAAACTAATTGCTGTTTTCTAATTGACCCACATATTCTACATAACTCAGATGGATAGTGATCCAGAAACACAGTTTCTGGTATTTTTTCATTTGCACTAGACCGCTGAGATAACCATTTTGCTGTATCTTTGCAGGTCTTTGTTGTTCGTATCAATCCAACTTGATTATACCATGAGTCATCCTCTGCAGCAGGAAGAGAAAGTATGTAGCTTGGCTGCCTGAGATGTAAAATTTTCTTGACATTTTTCCTGAGATACTCACAAACCACACACACACACACACACACACACACACACACACACACACACACACACACACACACACACACACACACACACGCCCTCTGTGTCCATTTCTTATAATCTCAGATATGCCTGCCGTATTAAATTTTCTGCTGTTGCTTTTTTCTCCCTGCAGCAGAAAGAAAAGCATCAAGGCAGATGTGTTATCTCTTATTTCTGTTTATCTCCCTCCTCCCCCCACAGACCAGCTTTGTTGCTGTTATCAAAGCAGTTTTTTTCAGTCCACATCACAATATGTTTAAAGCTGCACAGCATAGCACAGTACAGCTGAGGATATAAATGAATATTTCAGAATGCTAAAGCTGCATGGAAGAGATGGTGTATTTCTATAGAAATCAGGGAACCCAGCACAATAGCACAAATTAACTGAGTCAATTTGCATAACATTATGTGATTACCGCCGGGGTTGGAAACGTCTGTGCTCAAATAAAAAGTCTGATTGAAGCTGAAGGAACGCACTCTATATCTGGAAAGCAGCTGCTGAGCAGTGTTCAAGAGGTGTGTGTGTGTGTGTGCGCTTGTGTGCGTGCATGCATGTGTGTGCAGTCTGTAAATCTGCTGGTAAGAAGCTGACAGATGTGTCTGTACTGCAGTTTTTCTTATGGTGTCACTGTTTGTATTTCCACGATGTATGCAGATGAAGCTCATCTGTGATTTTTCTGGAGAATTGTCGCCATGTTGCTTGAAATGCTCTTCACACACTGATGAAAACCAATAATTTAAATGCTTGGTCACAAAAAGGAATAATTTTAATCTCCTCTGAAATGTACAATCCTGGGAAAACTACAACCAATTATCACACTGGTCTCCATCTCAGTGATTGGCTCCTGATCATGGACCACCCCCTACTTGCCTCTTCATGCATGAATGATGCATTCTCGACTTGAAGCTGTTAAACAGGAAGAGAAGCTAAAGCTGGGCTGCCTCATGTGTCTGACGGAGTGTTCTGTTCTGTTTTCAGATGGCATTTGAGGTGTTGCTCTGTTTAGAGTCTGGTTCTGTTCTTGTTGGGAGATGTTTAGGTGATGGACTTGTTTTCTGTGAATGCAGCGCTGGACGGTAGAGCTGTGGTTCAGCCAACTCAAACTGTGTGTGTGTGTGTGTGTTGGATTGGGGATGGACTTTTGGATTGTGTATTTTCCAAAAGTTTCTTGCTTAAGCGGCTTTTCAGGAACTCCCACCTTACCTTTAAGTAATAAGATACAGACATGTAATTTTAAAAATATTTGTAACTTATGTTTTGCATCTAGAAATAAAGTACCGGTAATTAAATTACATTTCTGTGTTGTGTAACAGTCAGAGTGATGTTGCAAACAAATGCCAGTAATAGTTATACAGAACAAAGTGACAGCTGTCTACTTTAGCCTTACAGTTCAGAACATTATGAGCATATCTCAATGTTCTTTTAAGGTAATCATATAAAAATGAAGTGAAATGTCTCTGTGAGCATTTGCTCCCGAGAGATAATAAGATAAAGGAGGTAAGCTTTCAACTTTCATATGAAGGTAAATTAATCCTTAACAGAAGAGATGTCCCACTTCTATGAAATGAAGGGCTCAGATTTCACTGTTGGAACAGAAGACCTCATAGGTGATGGAATACAGAACACATAATGGCCAGGTCAGCAGGACACACCGTCAAACAAAATGGGACGTGCAATACCCTAAGTGCAGGTTTTACCCCCCACCCCCACCTGAGTCACATTGCTGTCAACCAAATAAACAAAACTGTAGTCTACCTTAGAGCTGGACGATGCAGGAAAAAACTTATCGATAAAAAAAATCATATTGATCGATATCAATGTAATGTACCAAGTGGTCAAATCTTCACCAATAAATTGACCAGAAAGCAACCTTTCATTTGCAGACATAAACCCACCATCTGTCTGGCCTCCAAATCCAGAAAATTCTGCCCAGTTATTGTTTCCGTACAAGAAGACAAAACATTCTCACCCAAGGTCTCATGCAGGAGCCAGACTGCTGCAACCCCACTCTAAATAAATGTAAACCTACTTGAAGTTCCTACGTGACTTTACAACTTATAAGTTTGAATCATTAAATGTGCTGAATGAACAAGATGTTTAAATCAAATCTGTGCTTTAATCAATGATGGTTTTAAAATTAAATAGTTCCTGCAATGATCCATTTCAGATCTTATCTACACCAGATCAGCATGTGTTTGATTTAACAATTAACCTACCAATATACTTATACACACTATAATAAGATAATTATAAATTTTAACATCCATTTCACATAACTGTTAACATTCTCTCACAAAGGGTTAACCATCTTTGCATCTGAAGGAAGGCAGGACGTCTGAGAAATGTTTTGGTAAAGCTCTCAAACGTGTCAAATTCTGAGTTGCCAAATTTATAAGCAATGTGATTTTAATAAAACAGTAATTACTTCCCGATTAATTCAGTTTCCTACTGACTCCCCATTCGGTCAAATTGGGGAAGAAGCAATTTTGAAACCATCCTATCTTTTGACCTCAGGTCAAAGCTTTTCTGCAACGCTGTGGGTGATATCAGACAGACGTCTCTTCTAAGAGCCAAACAAACAGACTTAGATGCAAACAAGTATTCCAGCTTCCTGTCGTCACCAGGAGAGATCGCAGACTAGACAGGTCCTATCGGAGCTAATCTACGCGTTCCTGATACCGAGAGGTCCACTCCACCGACAGTGACTATCACGACCTCTTGACCGCCTGGATCGCACGAGAATCTTCGGATAAGGGTGCGTAGATTCGACACAGATTGCGTCGGATGGGTTTTATAAATAAATCTGTAGTTTACCTAACATACAGCCAAATATATGAAACATGTCAAATATATTTTTTAAATTCAGCCCTGGCCATCTTAATCCATTACTTTATGATAAAGCAAGTTGGTTTCATTACCAGACTTTTTTATCGATTCTCTGTTGCAAACCACCATTGCTTGCTTTTTGTCAGACTTGTAAGAATGAAAACATCGCCACACTGGTGAACTACTCTAACCTTTTTATGGGACAGTTTCTTCCACCTCTCTGCTGCAACATCTTGTTTAAGTCCCACTGCTGTCTGTTTAGGTTTGAGAGGGGAGGGCTTGGTGATGGCGCGTGCATGGGTCTGTGTTTTTGATTGGTTTGATGTCAGTAATGACTCTAGTATGAAGCTATTCAATAGGAAAAGGAAACCTATATTGAAGTTGTATTAATCCATTTTCTTTCTATTGAACCACATGTCTATTGATCGATATATATATATATATATATATATATATATATATATATATATTACAGCCGGGTCCATAAATATTGGGACAACGACACAATGCTAACATTTTTGGCTCTATACACCATCACAATGGATATCAAATGAAACGAAGATGTGCTTTAACTGCAGACTGTCAGCTTTTATTTGAGCGTATTTACATCCAAATCACGTGAACAGTGTAGGAATTACAACAGTTTGCATATGTGCCTCCGAATTGTTAAGGAACCAAAAGTAATGGGACAGAATAAGAACCATAAATCAAACTTATACGTTTCAATACTTGGTTGCAAATCCTTTGCTGTCAATTACAGCCTGAAATCTGGAACACATAGACATCACCAGACGTTGGGTTTCATCCCTGGTGATGCTCTGCCAGGCCTGTACTGCAACAGTCTTCAGTTCCTGCTTGTTCCTGGGGAATTTTCCCTTCAGTTTTGTCTTCAGCAAGTGAAATGCATGCTCAATCAGATTCAGGTCAGGTGATTGACTTGGCCATTGCAAAACAGTCCACTTCTTTCCCTTCAAAAACTCTTTGGTTGCTTTTGCAGTATGCTTTGGGTCATTGTCCATCTGCACTGTGAAGCACCGTCCAATGAGTTCTGAGGCATTTGGCTGAATATGAGCAGATAATATTGCCCGAAACACTTCAGAATTCATCGCGCTGCTTTTGTCAGCAGTCACATCATCAATAAATACAAGAGAACCAGTTCCACTGGATGCCCACGCCATGACACTTCCAGCACTATGCTTCACTGATGAGGTGGTATGCTTAGAATCATGAGCAGTTCCTTTCCGTCTCCATACTCTTCTCTTCCCATCATTCTGGTACAAGTTGATCTTGGCCTCATCTGTCCGTAGGATGTTGTTCCAGAACTGTGAAGGCTTTTTTACATGTTGTTTGGCAAACTCTAATCTGGCCTTCCTGTTTTTGGGGCTCACCAATGGTTTACATCTTGTGGTGAACCCTCTGTATTCACACTGGTGGAGTCTTCTCTTGATTGTTGACTTTGACACAGATACATCTACCTCCTGGAGAGTATTCTTGATCTGGCATGCAAATTGGCGCTCCTCTGTTTTCATCACACTTAATGGTCAAACAAAGATCAGAATAAATTCACAAGCAGTAAACAACTAGCAATCATTGAGAAGCAAACATAATGTGGTGGTAATTCATGGTGTTGTGCTAATTAATTATGTAATGATTAAATTTACATATTGTTTAATGAACCATAAAATGTGAGATTCCGTAGGAAATATGAAACCAATCTTATGGATCTTTGGATAACTTAAACCAGAAGATTGGAACTTTTTATTGCAGGGATTATGTAACTACTTCGTATTAACTCAGAGACAAAGAGTCAAGTTTTAAAAGTTTAAAGATTGAACAGATTAAAACTAGACTAACTTTAAACACTAAATGTATGGTGTAACTAAGGTGAATTGAGATGGAGAATGTTGTAGTGTGGAATGTTGTTCAGAACCAGCAAATCCGGAGAAACGATTAGTTCTGATGGGAGTGAAGCTTTTGGTTTGGAGATTTATAACACATTGAGACGCCATTCTGCCGGCCTACGTACCCTTTCGGAAGTCCC
This sequence comes from Nothobranchius furzeri, assembly GCF_043380555.1. Lineage (NCBI taxonomy): Eukaryota > Metazoa > Chordata > Actinopteri > Cyprinodontiformes > Nothobranchiidae > Nothobranchius > Nothobranchius furzeri. Next base: position 23,478,018 of record NC_091749.1, read on the forward strand.
CGTTAGATCAGGAATGTCGAGGTCCAGCTTGACCTCCTCTGGAACCGAAGCCGGTAGGAAAAGCAGCTGTTGCCGACCAGGCAAGTCTTGAGATACTTCCGGGTCACGACAGTTTTATTGACATCTAGCAAGACCCAAAAAGGAGTCGTGATTCAGCTTTTATTCTGAAAGGAACGGTTGCAGCAGTTGGAACAGCAACAGATTTATCCAGCTTGTCGTTGGTTCTTTTGACTGAAGAGGAAAGTTACGGATTGGCCACTCTGACAACTTCTCTAGAAAGCTTTGAACTGAAGTGTAGGCTGATGTGGGCATAGTTTTACAATTTGGATGTTTTGATTTACGGTCGAATCAAAAAGGGACAGATTTACCAAGCACCAACAAAACCACTCCTCCGTCTGATCTGGAAGATTCTGACTGGATCATAAAAGGAAATGTGTCATGTGACTTAACATTATGCGTGATCATTCTAGTGGAAACATATAAAGTTATTTTACTTATTAAAATCTACTAATCATAAACCTTTTCATTTCAGATTGGTTCACATTTTATTATTGGACTAACACTTTGTTTGATTAGCTTTATTAGAATAGAGTTCTTTGATTTATTAAAAGGAGAGTCCATTCTTCATTCTTCTCTTGAGCTGGAAAGAAGCAGTTTTAGAAGCAAATGCATGACCTTGAGACAGTCTCATGCAGATTAGTTCTTCCTGAGGAGAGAGTAAATAACCTTCGGTGGAATAGCTCCTTCATCACGTTACAATAAGTGTGCTAATTAAATTAAATTAAATTATACAACAGTTAGTTCTAACCAAGTAATTTGATTGGACAAGAGACATTCCTTGAGTGCTGATATTGGAGTACAACAGCACTGGGACATTTTACAGACAATATCAGGCGTTAATGTTGTATTTTTGTGTTTCCTGGCAACAGCTTTCTAGTTGGAACTATTTGTGTTGGCGGAGCTAAATAAATGATTGAATAAACTAACAAATTATATCTTATGTCGCTTAATATTGTTAAGAAATTTTGCTCTTAGAACTGTTGTATAAAAGCAATACCACTCAAGAGGGAGTGCTGTTGTGCCAAATATCAGTACTGGTGTGATTATTTACGTATTAATGATTTGAATCACACAAATGCATATATTCAACACAACAGCACTCCCTCTCGTGTGATATTTGTTAATTATGAAATTTAAAATGACAGCCTACCTACAGCAAAGGAGTGAAGTTCCCAGCTGGCATCGATGAGGTGTGCAGTAACACAGAGGTAGTTATCATTATTGACAGATGTCCAGTGGTCCCCAGTCAGTGCTACACAAGTTGCTTCCACCAACTTCTCATCTTTCGCGGCTTTCTCTGTTGCATGCTGGTCATGTATTTTCCTCACGATTGTTCGCCTCGCAGGTAGTTTTTAGGATGAGTCACCTGTGGCCGCCTGGAGAACAAGCTCGAGCCATGTCGGCGCGTCTCGTTTGAAGATTCCTCTTGCATTAATGATGTCTCTTTCGCACCCTCAGGTATACATCCGCACCACGCATCCGCGCCAACCAGGTATACATCTGCGCAATGTGAAAGTCATCATAGCTTACTTAGTATAGACCTAGATCCCAATCCAACTTTGAGAATAGATTAATGGCGACATTTTTTTCATCGCGCGATCACTGAAACTCAATTTCGTTTCTCTGTATGTCTTGCACATGTGGTAGAAATGACAATAAAATGACTTTGACTTGAATTGATAAGAGACTGGCTTTGCCGCAGCACGTTAACGCTGATAAAGGCCCACCCCTTTTTTTATATATATGTATATATATATATATATAATATTGTTATTGAATTGTTGTCCAGCCCTAGGTCCACCCTACATCTTTCTCTGGACTTGTTAGGACTCAACATCGGTATTTATCCCTTGCTGCTTTTGAATGATGAGAAAAAATAGTTCCTGAATAATGAATAAGACCAGTGTTTGAAACCCAGCTGCCCATTGGGTCATTGAGACAGAGGCTCATTTTCAATTTTCTGATTAGAGAGCTGTGTGGGATTTGTCCAAGTTGTATAATGGGAAACCAGATCTTCACCCTTGCTTGGTTTCTGAAGGGGTTATGGGAATTTGGTTTTCCAGTTCACATGCTTATGACCACATTCTCGTCCGGTTCACTGTTGAGGACCATCAGTTGCTTAAAACTAAAGGTAGAAATGTGTCAACTTGGACTCTGCACCTTGTGTGAATGTGGAGTAGAACCACCATTCCACAATAAGATGTGTCAGTCAAAACCCACCAGCAAGATCATAAACTCTGCTAGGTCTGGGAACATTTAATGATCCCATGGATGGGTGGGCAGATGAATGTGTGTGTGTGGGTGTGTGGATGAATGAATGGGTAGATGGATGTGTGGGTGGGTGTCTGTGGATGGATGAATGGATGTGTGTGTGGGTGGATGAATGGATGTGTGTGTGGGTGGATGGATGGATGTGTGTGTGGGTGGATGGATGAATGGGTAGATGGATGTGTGGGTGGGTGTCTGTGGATGGATGAATGGATGTGTGTGTGGGTGGATGGATGGATGGATGGATGGGTAGATGGATGGATGGATGAATGGGTAGATGGATGTGTGGATGGATGGATGAATGGATGGGTAGATGTGTGGGTGTGGGTGGCGCGGGGGGGGGGGGATGATCTGAAATGACTCAGACTGGACATGATGTGTATAATTTCTGTTTTATGACTATAAAACAACCTCCCATCAGTCACTTACTGGTGAAGCAGTCAGCCCAACTAAAGCTAGATTTATACTCGCCAAGCTGACCCTCGTGAATGCAATAAAAAACGATGATTTGGTTTCTCTTTTGATATTCATTTTGCAGGATGTTCCAGCAGTGTGAGGAGCCTCGCTTTACCATCGAGCAGATCGACCTCCTCCAGAGGCTCCGGAGGACGGGTATTTCCCAGCCTGAGGTCCTTCACGCTCTCGACACCCTTGACCACTTGGACCGGCAGCATGGACAAAAGTTGAACCATAAAGCTTCCTATATGCCACCCTCTTCTTCCTTGTCTTCTTCCAACAGCACCTCTGCCTCTTCGTCCATGACGTCCGCCTCTACTCAGACAACGTTCCCTGATAATCAGCTCTCCCTGTCACCTAGAAACAACTTTGGCGCCACTACTCCACCTCTGGCCGTTCCAGCAGCCTCACCAGTTGCGATGGCAGCAGTTGTGCAGAATGGTCTGGTTGCCATCACCAACGGGAAGCTTTCTCCTCCTCGGTTTCCTGTGGGTGTGATTAGTGGTGGAGTAGCGGCACCAGGGTTTGGCTTTGAGGCCAGTGAAGAAGACATAGATCTTGATGAAAAGGTGGAAGATTTCATGAGGTAAGACAGTTAAGTTTGGTTGAAAAATCAAGCACAACTGAACAAGTACAGCGGGTAGAGAAAGTATTCAGACCCCCATTGGCACTGAGCAGAAAGCAGCCGCGGGTGGTGGTGGGTAAAGGTGGACAGCCGAGAGTACCGAATGATGCAGAGCAGCAAGTTGCAAACAGCCTCCTGCTTTTGTATTTGAATGGTTCTCCATTTCCTCTGCTTTCCCTACGTTTTACAGACTGGATGGGGTCATGTGACCAGCTGTGACCTGGACTCCAGTGGTCTGTGTCACAGCTTCTTAAAGGGACATGGACATCAGCAACCCACTCGCATTTAAAATGTTTTAACTCCAGGCATACCAACATGAACTAAACGATGTCTGTAAAACTTCGGTAATGGTTTACGGCCCAACCCTAAACCTAAGTATTCATAATTTAAAGTTCTAATCACATCTAAACCAATGAGTTATGTAATGATTTAGATTACATGTTATTTAATAAGCCATAAGGCGTAGGATTCCATAGGCAATATGAAATCCACCTTACGGATCTGTGAGGTTAAACCAGAAGATTGGAACTTTTTATTGCAGGGATTAGATAACCGCTTCGTATTCACTCACAGACAACAGAAGAGAGAGAGAGTCATTTTTAAAAGTTAAGAATTTTATTACTAACAAACAGAGGCGGTTTTACCATTAGGCATAGGTAGGCGGCCGCCTGGGGCCCCCTTGTGTTGGGGGGCCTCCTAGCCCTGACCGCCGGCATCCCTCTGTTAATGCCACAATATTCTTATTACCAACCTGTGGCCGCAGACGGTATTGGACATGCTTCTCATTATCGTAATTCCTGAACCGTTCAAGATATCATTAAAATTCCAAAAGTGCTGAAAAGATTAAAAATGGGGCTTTTCGTGCACATACAATACATTACGGTAGCCACCGGGATTCCCTGTCTTGAGCGCAACCAATCACAACACAGATTCAGAGACGTGCTGAGTTTGTCATCCAAAATGCTCGTTTTATAACTTTTGAATGGCTGATCAAATTCAAAAAATTCCAACGGTTCCTAAAAGTACATAAAAGCAGCTTTCCAACGATTTATAGCATGAAGCAATCAGAGTTATGGAAAATATCGCTACGAGGGGAAATCCTGCTGTACAGCCTGATTGAAACGGGGCGCAGCGCCTCGGTGAAAGTGGATAACGGAACAGGGAAGCTAATTAGCATAAAAACCAGCATGAAATTATGGAAATGCCTCAAAGAAAATCAACACGATCTATTAGTTGTCCCAGAAGGCTTTTATCTGAAGACAGTGACCACGAAGAAGGACAGATCTCCAGTGAACCAGGATATGAACGTTTGTTCAGTCTTTATTTTTTATTTTTTTATTTGAACAACCCTCAACTATTTGCTAATTGTAAGATTCAGCTTCATTCCAGAATCATTTATCTTTTTACAATAAATAATTATTTTTGCTAAAACAAAGGTTTTTGGTATAGCAGTGCACGGTGTGCCAGAGAAGCACCCCATGGCAGTGTGAGGTGTGCAGGACTCTGCCTGCAGCTGGAGAGAAACCGCTTCAAGGCCTACCACATCAAATAAAACCGTCTGAAAGTTTACAAAAATAAATGGTCTTAAAAACTGCTAAAAAAGATACCAAGGTTCTAACTTTTTAAAGAATAGATGCATTACAGTTCAAAGTTTAAATTGTTCATTCCAAATTGTTTGCCCAGTAATTTAGAAGTTCCTGTTCAGTAATAAATGTAAAAAATTCAAATCCGTTTTTTGCTTTTTTTCACTTTTAAACTGATTTTTTTAAAGGCTTTAATATAAATAAATTCTAAATACAAACCATACACTGAAAGCTGAGGTTGTTCTGAAAAAAGAAGAGCTACACACACTTTGTATTTTTTATTACAATTTTACAGCCATAAGATTAAAAAATACCAGGCGGCCCTGTTATAATTATGGTCATAAGAGGGTTATTAAGACGGCAATGCACAAACAGGAAGTGGTTGGTAGTCATTCCACTCCAATCCAGTTGGTGGCGGTAATGCACCAAATTATTGTTTGCCAAGTGCCATAAGACCACAAATAAGAAGAAGAAGAGAGGCGGGAGCATTCGTAACAAACTCAAAGCGATAGTCATAACATTAAGCATGAAATGGAGTTATCCTAGTGGCTCCAATAAGAGAAAGAAGCAGCTTGCTTCATAAAAGCTTTTATCTTCACTTCTGAAAGTGACGTCATTTTTCGATGTAAACATCAAAAGGAAGCAGAAAGGAAAAACCATGGAAAATGTTTAAAGGGAGGAAAACATAGACCAAAATGGAAAATAGAAAAAAATAACTAAGGCTAAAGCACAGGAGCACTGACAGGAAAAAGAAAGCAGAGCAAATATTGAAAGCACTCAAAGGGAGGGAAATACAGGAAAAAAGAGGAGGACTAATAAAAAGGGAAAATAACTCGTGTCAGAAGAGGAGAGAGTTTCGCAAATCCAGTTAAAGGTAAGATTGTCAAAAATTTAGTGTAAGGGGCCCCATGTCTGTGTTCGCCTTGGGCCCCCAAATAGCTAAATCCGCCCCTGCTAACAAATTAAACTAGACTGACTTTAAACACCACATGTATGGTGTAACTAATGTGGATGAGACGGTGAATGGATGACGTGTGATGTTAATCAGAACCAGCAAATCCGAAGAAGCGATTAGTTCTGACGGGAACTGAAGGTGATGTCTTCGCGTTAAGCTTTAGTTAGGAGGTTCATACTCGCATGAGACACATTTGCCGGTCTACCTACCCTTCAGGAAGTCCCCTTTAGATCAGGAATGTCGAGGTCCAGCTTGACCTTCTCTGGAACTGAGCTGGTAGGAAAAGCAGCGGTTGCCGGCCAGTCCAGTCTGTGAGTTACTTCCGGGTCACGACAATTTGTTGGCGTCTGGTGAGACCTGAGCCTGGGTCTTGATGGTTCAGCTTTTATTCTGAAAGGAACTGTTGCTGCAGTTGGAATAGCAACAAATTTTTCAGCTTGTCGTTGGTTCTTTTTGGTGGAAGAGGATAGTTCAGGATTGGCCACTCCGACACTTTCTCTGGAACACTTTGAACTGGCCTTAGAGATGACGTGGCTTAGTTTTATACTTCGGATGTTATGGTTTATTGTCGAATGAAAAATTACCAAACACCATCAGAACCACGCCTCCATCAGATGTCAGATTCTGATTGGATCAATGAAAGTAATGTGTTATGTCTTTTAACGCTATGTGAAATCAGTCCTGTTGGAACATTTAAAGTCATAGTACCTTTATATTCTATAGGATTATAATAAAGTAATTAATATTTTGATTTCACATATCGGTCACATCTCATTTATTGACTAACACTTTGATGGATTAGCTTTATTAAAATAGAGTTCTTTGATTAATTAAAAGAAAAGAGTTCATTCTTCATTCTTCTGTTGAGCTGAAAATAAGCAGGTTAGAAGGAATGCATGAGACCTTGAGACTAGAGCTGAAACGATTCCTCGAGTACCTCGAATAATTCGAGTACAAAAAATCCTCGAGTCAAATTCTCTGCCTCGAGGATTCGTTTAATTCATATTTAATTAATTCATGGCTTTGCAATCGCCCGGGGTCATGTTTCACCCGGACCGGAAACACAATACCAATTCTGTTGTTATAATTAAGATATTAAAGATTCTCAAACGATCCCACCTCTCTCTCTTTTCTTGACTCAAAGTCAATACAGAGTGTTTAATTAAACTCCCTGATGATAAAAACAGCCTATTCTTCTGTTTATAAAAAGTGAACTACTTACAGTGTATTAAAATACAACTCCAGATAGTTACATCACTTCAATTCCGTGACGCACATGCCCACTGGACTGAATGCACACGCGAGTAGCGAATATAACTTAACTTTCTCTTAAGCCATGGCGGACAACTTGAACCCCAGTGGAGTGCGAAAAAGACAGAAAATGTCAAAGTTGTGGGACCATTTTTCACGTCGTAAGGCGGAAAACGTAGTCCAGTTTAAATACTGTAAAATGGATTTAGCCTACCACAACACCACATCCTCCGTGCTGCAGCACCTGTAAATGTCACTTCTGCAAGCGGACTCGGAGCCTCTACAAGATAATGCATTTTAGCCTGTATTTCTATATATTCTGCGGACTATGCGACTTTTTCGTTTGTAGCGCTCAGTTTCAGCTCACACCTTACATCTGGTAGCAACACGTTGGACTTAAAATGTGCTAAAAAATAGCAGTTTTTACACAATATGTCGGACTTTTTATTGTGTTATTGATGTCTGTTGTCCCTCGGGGTTTCTGCAGGAGGACACGGGTATTTATGAGTGGCGGAGGAAAACGAAAGAAAGTAAATAAATGTTTTGTGATCAGTATAATTTGACAAAACCACGGCAAACATGCTTTTGGCAATCCTTGTTAGTGTGAGACAAAAAGTGTAGAAATTAAAACGGACGTGTGTTAATAGGGAAACAGCCGGCGAGCTGTTTGCGCCGTGAGCGGTTCTGGTTCTGTTTGGGCCGCAGCCGCTCGCAGCGCTACTTCAGCAGTTATCCTCCTAGTTTTTGTCTGGCTTGCAGGCTAGCAGATTCTCGCACGAGGGGAAAATCGGCTCAGGTTTACTTATTTTTTGCACACGCATTTGTTTACTGTGAAGAAAAGTTGAAGTGCTGAAGTTATGCAAACTAATTTTGAATAAAACTTGAAGAATAACTGGCAATTGCTTGCTCATTTTAAGAGGTCTTTCATAATTAACATGCTATTTGATATCAAATCAAATCACTTTTATTGTCACGTCACATGTGCAGGTACACTGGTACAGTACATGCGAGTGAAATTCTTGTGTGCGAGCTTCACAGCAACAGAGCTGTGCAAAAATACAGTAATGTAAAAACAAGTAAAATATAAAAATGGCTAATCTACGTATACAAATGAATAAAGTAAACAATAAGATAAGAGATATAAAATGTACAGAGGTTGGTATGTGCAAAACTGTGGCATTAATGTACAGTATGGAGCGTGCAATGTTGGAACTTGGTGGAGCTCGCGACGAGGCAGCCATACTCGGCGCCATCTTGGCTCATCAATATATGATATAAAGGTTTACAAACACAAAAGGGTAATTTATTAGAGTACTCGATTAATCGAAAAAAAGATTCGATAGAGTACTCGATTACAAAAATATTCGATAGCTGCAGCCCTACTTGAGACCATATCTCATGCAGACTGGTCCTGTGTCAGAGGAGGGAAAAAGAGTCATTTCATTCTGTTACAGGTACAAAAACACTTTTCCCTATCAGAGGTGTAAAGATGCTAAATTTGACACATTAAACCTAAAATATTTTTTTCTACCTTTCTGGATCCAGCCCCCAGTGGATGGGGGCTTCACATCGGGCAGCCGGGGTTTGCCCCTTGGCTTCCACTAGCTTTTTTTCACTAATAACCGCTCTATGTAGAAGACTGCAGGTGAAGTAGGACACACTGGATGTTTCTCACAGAAAACGAGGTGGTGTGTGTACCCATGTTTTTTCCTAGCTGTGCGGGAGGATATTTGGGTTTACGCAAAGACAGCTACGAGTGCACATGGCCAGAGAAGCATACATCTGGCCTTTGAGCTTGCTTACAGCCATTCTGTCGCTCTGGCTGGAGATCCTTCAAGGATTACTGGCACTGTTCTCACGTGCAGTCTAGTACCTCTCATCTATAGTCTGCAGCCAGACAGAAGCAGTATTGATTAGAAAATGTGTGGAGATGAAATCGGATCACAGTGGGGTTACTGCCTCTGCTTCCTCCATGCCTACAGCTGGTTTTACACTGGTAATGCCTGGTGTTTAAAGATAGAGCCAGAGTTTACCATCGCCGTACGTTCAGATTTATGGATGTGTTATTCCAGGAGGGACAGCGCTGTGATAAAAGAAGAAATCAAGTCCTTCCTGGCCAACAGACGGATCTCCCAGGCGGTCGTTGCTCAGGTAACAGGTGAGTTACAGACCTCTAATTTATCAATACAGAGATGAGACTAGCGTCAAAGTCACCCAGATCCGGTGCTACAATCAGGACCGGTGCTAGAGCTGGCTGTTTAAAAACCAGTTCAGAACCAGTTTAGTTTTCCACAACCTGAGAACCAGCTCAGAGTCACGTCATCACATCACGTAAAACTTATTCCAGCAAAGGTTTGGTCCTTCTGTTGAATTCTGAGTCTCTCTAGAGGATCACAGTGAAGGGAGACAGTTTATCTATGCCCAGGTTTCTCGTCCTCAATGCTTCCAACCTGCAGGTTTTAGCTGGCCTGCTCTGACACACCCAGTTTAAATAGAGGAGTGAAAATCGGGCTTCTGTAGAAATCAATATGGTGAAGAGGTCATTCAAGCAAAACTAAACATTTTTCTGCTTCTTGCTCCTACTGGTTTAAAGCAGAATTACAACTGTCCTAGCAAATGCTGCTGCAGCCTACTGTAGCTAGTGCTAACAATGAGCTAATGCTAACATAAATCAATTGATTCTAAATACAGTCAGGTGCTGGTCATCAGATTGGAATATCATGACAAAGTAGATTTATTTCAGTATTTCCATTCAAAACATGAAACTTGTATATTAGTTGCATTTATTACACACAGACTGATATATTTCAAATTATTTTAATGTTGATGATTAAAACGGACGACTAATGAAAATCCCAAATTCAGTATCTCAGAGTATTAGAAATCAATTAAGACCAATGCTACAAAGACATTTTAGAAATGTTGATCAACTGAAAAGTGTGAACATGAGAAGTATGAGCATGTACAGCACTCAGGATTTGGTTGGAGCTCCTTTGGCCTGGGTTACTGCAGCAATGCAGTGCGGTATGGAGTCCGTCAGTCTGTGGCACTGCTCAGGTGTTATGAGAGCCCATGTTGCTCTGATGGTGGCCTTCAGCTCTTCTGAATTGTCGGTCTGGCATGTTGCATCTTCCTCTTCACAATACCACATAGATTTTCTATGTGGAACTCCTGCTTTGAGGTTTTCTGTTGTACCAAACTATGTTGTTAGAAACACACAAAACATTGCTGTTTATTTATAAATCTATAATATTCAGTACATTTTTGACATACGTAGGACGCCATGTTTTCTCCAAGCAATGCACTCTGGGGGCGATGAGGTATATTGGTTGTACTTGGAAGAATAGCTATTGATGCTAGTGTTTGTTTACGCGCTCACCGTATTAATAATTAAGTAAAATGCCGCATTGTGCTTCTTTTGGATGTAATTTCCAGCCAAAGGGCAACAAGGGGAGTGATGTGAGTTTACACAGCTTTCCCACTGGCAAGAAGAGGAGAAAGCAGTGGGAAGATGTCTGTGGACGGACACAACTTCCCAAAGACTGGCTGTGTTCCCAGCATTTTTCTCCTTATGCGTTTGAGGCTTCTAGTCGACCACAACTACTTAAAGAGCTCACCAGAGCAGCTGGGTATGAGAGAAGGCGGAAACTAAATGCTTTACCGACCATTTTCCCACACGAGGAGCCTAAACGCCCTCGGAGAGACAAGAGACGCTGGACGCTCTCCTGAGCCGACAACCCGCTCCTGCAGCTGCCGCTTCTGTCATGTTGGGCGAACCATCGGACACGCCACTCGCCACGGATGAAGCTGGACATTCACCTCTCCCGTCAGTAAAACAAGCATAAGTGTAGCAACACAGGGTTCTCCAGATATGTAACAGAAGCAGGGACCTGAAAAGGCTCAACAGCCTAATAAAAAAGGCTGGTTCTGTTCTGGGGACGACTGTGGAACCACTGGAGGAGATAATGCAAAGAAGGATTCTCCAGAGAATCAAGAAAATGATGGACAACCCTGAGCATTCTCTTCACAAGACTGTCCGACAACGGAAGAGTGTCTTCAGTCAGAGGCTTCTTCAGTTTCGCTGCAACACTGACCGCTACTGGAGATCCTTCCTGCCAACAGCCATTGTAATATACAATAACTCTTTGCTGACTTGATTATTATTATTATTCTGAGCTACTACAGCAATCAATTTCCCTCTGGGATTAATAAAGTATTTTTGAATTGAATTGAATTGAATCTGCAAAAACGATTAAAGTGGTTTCACTGAATATCCTAATCATCTATAAAGCACACGACAGCTCTGGATGCTAAAATTCTCCAAAATCATTCATAATTAAATAAGTTTGATCACACGATAGCTTACCGTTAACTTCTGCTGACAAAAATGTGAGCACTCTCCCTCTTGGTTACCATGGAGACACATTTGCTGCACACGCCCCACCGGTTTTGTCCTGCTCTCGCTTCATCCCGCCCTTCTTGCTCTTCATGTTGATGCTCGTTTTGTGAAACATGGTCAGTGATGTCCTCATTAATGTTTCACTCTGGTTCAAAGTGAAAAGGCTGAACAGATGACATGTTGATGTCGCTGAACAGTCTCTACAGGGTCCCAAAGCCAGCCGGTGCTACCGAGGTACAACCATATGATGTCATTACCCAGAGTGCATTGCGACGCTAACGACAAGTTACAACAATAAGTGACCTACGAGTTAAACTATTTTTACAAATTTTATAAAAATGAAGAAATTAAGAAGGTTTTTTACACCATTTTAATATAAATTATACTAACATTTATCTTTTAAGAACCACAGAGTTTTGTAACCTGGGTTCCTTTTAAGGTCGTGCAAGCTCTCTGGCCAATCAACAACAGGGATACCTTGGTCCTTAAACCAGGTGGTAGCTTTGACACTGTATGCAGGTGCCAAGTCCTGTTGGAAATGAAATCTGCATCTCCATAAAGGTGGTCAGCAGCAGGAAGCATGAAGTGCTTTAAAACTTCTTGGTAGATGGCTGTGTTGACCTTTGACCTCAGAAAGCACAATGGACCAACACTAGAAGATGACATGGCACCCCAAACCATCACTGACTGTGGAAACTTAACACTGGACCTCAAGCAACGTGGATTCTGTTCCTCTCCTCTCTTCCTCCAGACTCTGGGACCTTGTTTTCCAAAGGAAATGCAAAATTTACTTTCATCAGAGAACATAACTGTGGACGACTCAGCAGCAGTCCAGTCCTGTTTGTCTTTAGCCCAGATGAGACACTTCTGACACTGTCTCTTGTTCAAGAGAGGGTTGACACAAGGAATGTGACAGCCGAAACACGTCCTGCATACGTCTGCATGGTGGTTGTTGAAGAACTGACTCTAGCTGCAGTCCACTCTTTTTGAATCTGCCCCACATTTATGAATATATTATGTTCCACCATCCTCTCCAGGGTGAGGTTATCCCTACATACACTTTTTTCTACCACATCTTGTCCTTCCCTTCACCTCTCTACTAATGTGCTTGGACACAGAGCTCTGTGAACAGCCAGCCTCTTTAGCAATGACCTTTTGTGCCTTGCCCTTTCTTTGCTTTGGTCTTCTTTGATATTCTAATATTCTGAGATCCTGAATTTGGGATTTTTATTTGTTGTCGGTTATAATCATCAAAATTAAAGAAATAAACATTAGTAATACTGTGTGTAATGAATGAATATGCAAGTTTCACTTTTTAAATGAAATTACTGAAATAAACCAAACTTGTCACGATTTTCAAATTTTATGACCAGCATCTATAATTCACCAAGTTGAGATCCAAACTCTTTTATCTGGTGGCACCATTTAGTGGCTGACAAGCGTATCGCACCATGACATCGTTTTACTTCGTATTCACGGCCGAAAGCAACGCCTCTCATGAGCGCGCTCCTCTAGCCGATAAAACGGCTAAACATGTTGATTCACAATCATTGTGCTCATGTTGTGTTGTGTTTTCATAGATTTCTATTTTAAAGACTTGTCCATGAGAAAGGTCGCCAACTCTGCATCAATCGAGGTACATGCTTAAAAACTCGAGTACGCTCTGATTGACGTCTGTACGTAAGCAGGCTGAAGTTACTGGGTAATTAACAGGTTCATGCTGACAGAAACAGCAGCTGGTGACATTAAAGAGCAGGGTGTTTTACAGGGAAAATCACTTCTGACCTGCTTTAACTGCAAATCAATGAGTCGGAATAAGCTGATAATGCTGACAAAGGGTCAGTTCAGAGGTTTTAGACATGGAGCTCACATCATTGTAATTGGTCTCCTTGAGCCCTCCTGGTGAGCTCTGGCTCCAGTTGAGAGCCTGTTTGATGGAAAAACCATTGTGAGTGACACCGGCCCCTCATCTTCCAGGAATCAGTCAGAGTCGGATCTCCCACTGGCTCCTGCAGCAGGGATCGGACCTCAGTGAGCAGAAGAAACGAGCCTTCTTCCGCTGGTATCAGCTGGAGAAGACTAACCCTGGTAACTCCACCATCAGGCCCACATGCACAAATGCAACACTTCAAACCAATGTTACAGATTCAAATGAAGTGAACTTTTATTATTCATAACCTGAAAGCCTGGCTGGATTTTGTAGGTGTCTGTAGCTCGCACGGGTTTCTGTTGTTGACGAGCTTTTATCAGACTTTGTCGGCACTAATAACTCAGAGAGAAAAAATGCTGATTCATTCATGTTCAAACCATGATTGTGACAACAGGTGCCACTCTGGCCATGCGAGCTGCCCCCCTGGCTCTGGAGGATGTGATGGACTGGAACCAAACCCCACCCCCATTTGCCTCGGCCCCTGGGGGCTTCCGCCTGAGACGAGGGAGCAGGTTCACTTGGAGGAAGGAGTGCCTGGCAGTCATGGAGAGGTGAGGGTGAGGAGATGGGCAGTGTGATGGTGGTAAAAGGAGGAAACTACAAGTGGTCTGTGTGTGTGTGAACAGCTACTTTAACGATAACCAGTACCCAGATGAAGCCAAGAGAGAGGAGATCGCCACTGCCTGCAATGCGGTCATTCAAAAACCAGGTAGGACATCGGTTTTGATGTTTTATTATTTTTTTCTGAAAGAAAATGCAATGAAAGTTTCAATTTGAAAAGAGCTGAGCTGTTAATCAGATCTGTAGTTAAAGTACGGTTCTGGCTGCCAGTGGTCACAAAAACAATGTCATAAAAACAAACTATTACTGTGCCCCACTGTGGTCATAAATGAACATGGGCAAGAGTACGATGTGGGTCACAATAAATACCCCTTCAGTTGTGAGGCCCAGTCCCTCAGTGGTGCTGACGTTCCCGTTTATAACGATCGGCGTTCCTGGAGGAAAAAACAACTGTCTTTATGCCCACTGCTGGGACATCTGGGCTCCACTAGCAGCTCTGCTGCCTGGCCAGTTTTCTTAATCCAGGGTATCCGCGGGTCCTTAAAAAGTCTTAAATTTGCTTTTCAAAATTTAAGGCCTTAAAAATCCTTAAAAATGACAAATAATCCTTAAATACAGATTCCAAAGGTCTTAATTTACCAAAGACCCACTAAACAAGATTCTTTTATTTCTATAAAAATTTCGTGAATTTCTAGTTAGTGTTCATGATTTTTTGTGCACGATGTTGGCGTAAGCGGAACCGTACACATTCAGCTGGTTGTGAAAGGGGTCTATTTTTAGATGAGCACATTAGCTGGTTAAGCTAGTGGGAGCTTGCGCCATGGGGAAGTTTAATGGTAACTGGATGGCTAATCCCACGTTTGCGACGTGGTTAGCACCGGTTCCAGGCAATAGCTGGAAATTATAGCTTAAATTTAATTTAAAAATAGCTTAAATTTGGTCAAAGTGGCCTTAAAACGGTCTTAAAAAGTCTTAAATTTGGCTCCCTTAAACCTGCAGATACCCTGTTAATCATCAAGTTTAGTTAGTTTCTTCAGGCGTTGTCTGAATGTCACAAAAACATTTCTTATTTGGTGTGTTTTTATGCTTGTGTCTGTTTGCCTTACAGGAAAGAAGCTGTCTGATTTGGAGAGGGTTACATCTCTGAAGGTCTATAACTGGTTCGCCAATCGCCGCAAAGACATCAAGCGTCGTGCTAACATAGGTAATGTTTATCTCTGTGTTAAAGCACCTCCAATCGAATCCGATTCTTGAAGTCCACCGAGTTGTCCCTTAGTACAAAAGAAACCCGCCGCCTGTTAGGTGTAGCTGCGTTTTCATGTGGCAAATTTCCTCAATCCGATTGAAATCTTGGTTGATCGGAATTTCCGAATCTCTGTTCACATGGACACGAACTGAAATGATCCGATCATGCCGTGCGTACATACGCACCAAGCATTTAATCCGATTAAATAGGTTGAGCATGCGCAGAGTTGCCTTTGCCGAAAGAAAAATTGTAAACAAACGCCATGAAACGAAAAGAAAAATGTAAAAACAGAAATAACTATTCTTCCTGCTTTCCTGATCCATTTATTCAATTTAATATTTTTATTTAGCTCATAGAAGTGACGTTTTCTTCAGTGAATAACTGCAGATATATGCTTTGCTGCATTTTATTGTTGATTAAAATAAGGGAGGGTTATGTCTGCCTCTTGATCAGCTAGTCCGCGGGTCTGAATTGACAGCTGTTGCGCTGCGCTGCGGCACAGAGCGGGGGTGGGTTAGCCTCATGTTTTATTACTGAGCTCTGTTGTGGCTTATTATTAATAACATGTGACGATCAGCTGAAACTGTTGAGAAAAATTTGTTCAAACAAAATAACAGAAGATGTTCAGAAAGTTTAGAAGCCTGTGTTCATCATTAACGAACCGCATCTCAGGTCATCTGCGTTTACGTGCTTCTAACACGGACTTTACTGTCGTCCAGAGTGTTTAACCGAGGACGTTTTCCTACCCAACATCAGCCTCCAATCAGGTCTGTAAAACCCAGATTATCCTGTCTTCTTTACAAGCGCGTCTCCATCACCTGCTGCAGAAGCTGCTGCGTTCAAAGCTGACAGAAACGGGGATCCGTGCGCTGCAACCCCCGCGATAAACCTGCGTATTTCCAGTACAGATTTGAACATGTTTGTCGAATGATTTGTGCAATAATCAGATTTTTATTTTACTTCCACAAAATGCAAGTTCTGAATTAAATATTACTGAAACGGGGACGGCTTGTCGTCGGATTTAAAAGCCACCGCTCGTTAATTACACCGTCATTTTTGAAGTCAGGCAGTCCAAATGACAGCGGAGAGGCCCGCTGGCTGTTGCACACATGCGCAGTGGGCATTATTTTACCCCAACAATCCGAATGGCTGTGTACATGCACGTCAATCGGAATGAAGAACGGAATAAACCACCTCTCTCAATCGGATTGAAATTTCAATCCGATCGGGCCGAATCGGATCAGAATATTCCGATTGACATGTTTACATGCAGAATTTTCAATCTGAATGGGCATTCAATCCGATTAAATATGCGCATGTAAACGTGGCTAGTGTTAGCAGCAGACCTACCTGCAGCCCTGAATCACCAGCCAGCTTCAGTGTGGTCGGTAAATAGCAGACTACAGTCCAGACCTTCACCCCAGAGAGCAGCCGTGCTTCCATTCTCTCTGAGAAGAAACAACGCAGCTCTGGAGGGAAATAAGAGGCTTATTGAACCAGTGAGACGGAGAATGTGTGCTGTAATCAAACCGGACATGTTTCCTAGTCATATTCAGGTGTTTTAGATTCATCTTTGCTCAGCAGCCCCACCCAGTGGATGGAGCTCTATTTGATCCAAACTGACTAAAAGCCAAGAAAATGCATCAATAAAATAGACCCTTTTACTGTTTGTAAACAATATGACGTCAGCGAGAATGCGCGCGCAGCTTGGCAACAGAAAATGGCGTTGTGTCAGGCTTTATCAAGCTACGTTGCGGGGCAACAGACTCCCGGATCCCTGTGGCATTACGGAATGGGTGGAAGATGTAGGTGCGTGGCCAGATATCCAGTGGCCCGATATTTTTACGTTTTTAAAGGAGAGGCCCAGTAAGTACACACGTGAGAAGCTAGGCGCTTACAAATCGTTAGATGCATACAACTATGTTGTCTGTGGCCACGTACAGAAAGTAAAATATCACGACATAGACTCTGAGTTTTGCGTCTTGAAGGCAGAAGTCCTTCCTAGCCAAAGACAAGGACACAAGACTGCTACGTACGAGGCTTGGGTCATAGTAAACAAACCAGAGAACTACGTCTTCACAGCCAGCTGTACCTGCATGGCAGGGTGAGTAAAGCATAGGTTTCTTTTTTTAGCGTGCTCAGAGTACATTCGTGTTAATTTTAGAGAAATACAGTTTATACTAATATGCAATGGGAAAATACAGATGAATTAGAATGAAATGTTAATTTGAAGCATGAAATAAAGCGTATAAATTTGTTTAATTCTGTCATGTTGATGTTCCAGACTTGGGTCATGCTGCAGCCACGCAGCAGCAATTTTATTCAAAGTTGAGCTTTGTGTTAGGATGGGAAAAACAGAAAAGTCTGCAGTTACATCTCAGGCATGTGCATAGAAAGGCCTGAGCAGGAAAAATGTAGAACCAGCTCCACTGAAGAAGAACATAATTACCTTACCTGATATAAAATGGGCGCCGCGCTACAAACTCGAGCGTTCGGATCGTGTTTTCAGTCCAGTTTTCATCAACTCTTTTGATGGCCTGCAGCCACAGACACCTCCGATTTTGTTGAAATGGATGTGCTCCCTTCGGAATTCTGTAAAGTTTCATTCCACTGCTTGAAGAGAAGCGATTCTGGCATCCGTACACGCAACAACCCGACATTTTTATGTGCTCAGAACTTCAAAACAAAGGGTTTAAAATGCTGTTTTAGTATCGAGTGTGAATGAGGAAGCCTTCACTCTCGTTGCCAGGCTGCGCGCGCAACTTTTGATGACGTAGGTAGTAAAAGGGTCTATACAAGCTCAGATAACCACACACACACACACGCACGCACGTGCGCGCACACACACAACCCGTCGGGCCCAGAGGGAATAAGAAGCTTAAGATAACATGGAATTGGTGTCCAGTCAGACCAAGCAGGTACCAATGAAGTTGAGGCTAAAGAGCATCTTCTGAACTGGTCTGGTGTTTGGTGTTTGGGTCCTGCCTGTCTAGAGTTGATATGCTATGATGGCGTTTGTGTTTTTGAAGAAGCAGCCATCTTGGAGAGCCATGGCATCGAGGTTCAGAGCCCAGGAGGTCAGTCCAACAGTGACGAGATGGATGGAAACGACTTTCCTGACCAGGTGAGGAGCTCGGACACTTTTGGTGAGGAGCATTTCAGCACCACATGAGCTGGACTGACTTTGTTTGTTGGATGACCTTCAGGCTTGTGAGGTGACTTTGTTCGATAAGAGAGCTTCAACCAGGCAGTTTGCCTTCAGTCGAGCTGACCTATCTTCTCCAACCCAGGTACGCCCCCACCTCCTCCACAACCAAAGATGGCCCTCCAGCTGCTAACATTGTCCTCCCCCTTCAGGTTCCTCCTCAGCTCCCCAGCTGGTTTTCTGCTTTGGCCAGGGGGGGTGCATCCGGACACAGGGGCACATCTCTGATTGGCCGGTCCCTCTTGTCAGGGCTGGGCCCTCAGGCTGAAGGCTCCAGGCTGACGGGCGTGTCCTGGTCCCCCCCTTCTCCGTCCCTCCAGGATGATCCGAGCCTGCTGTCTGAACCCCAGGACCTCGTCAGCTCGGAGAAAATGGCGGTGAGCCGCCGCAGCCCTGCCTCGGCCAATCAGGCGGACAGAGCAGGAGGCAGCACAGGAAACCAGGTCAAGATGGAAACGCTGGAGGGCGACTGAAGGGACCGGCGGATGGTGGAGCTGCCAGGACAGGTGTCATCATATGCAAGCAGATTTTATAGGAATGTAAAAAGTAAGAAAAAAATAAGACCAAATGTTGCATAAACTCCAACCCTGATACCTCCCAACCCTACCTCCAACCACCAACCTACTCTACTATGCTCATATAGCTATTAATCAGATAGATATGATGGAAATAAGACCCATCTTTACTCGTTAGAGTCCCTCTGTGATCTATGAAGGATTTAAAACGTACTCGAGTACAAATCCAATGTAGAATCCACTTTAACGTTCGTCTCACACCTGATTTCTTTCTTGGTTTGAATTCTTTCGGACGCGTGTCGAACGGCAGCGTGATGCTCTGTGCAGCTCTCATGAGAGAACTGCACGTGAAACAGCTGTGATGCTGGGTTTGACCTTCAAACCGTTTCAGGATCTTGCACTGTGATCTCAACGGAACAGCCTCAACGTAGGAAAGAGAATCAGGTTCATTTTAAAGAGATTATTTTAAAGGCTTGGTTGCATTTCGTTGTTCAGGAACGAGTGTGCGTGGGTGCAGAGCGAGCAGGCGTTCTCACAGCTGCAGACGTCTGAGAGGAGTGGTGACGGGAGAGCCGGAGCTTCATAAAAACCACAATCTGTGACATTTAATCACTGTTGAGTACTGGCTGTCGGCTTCAGCAGTACTTCATATCATAGTTGAGCTTTTTAAATTATTGTTGCCATCCTTTCAGTTTTCACCATTTTAAACCACTTCATTATTTTTATATTGTCACTTAAAAGGATGTCCCGCTCCTCGTCTCACCTCGTTTGGTTTTTAATGAGGATTTTTAAAAGTTGAAAGCTTAAGTCATGAATTCCTAAATAATAATCTAAGCATCATTAATGCAGCAGCTTGGTAATAAAATATAATATTTATGCAGCTAGTAGAAGAAGTGTGTCACGTAGTGCTTAAAAGAGCCAAAAGAAAGTGGTTAGATGTTTTTATTCGATTGTGCCCAGCATGATTTCTGTAAGCTCAGCAGTTTAAAGTGTAGTCAGGACAAACGGTTAAGTCAGATGATGTCATCGCCTGTCGTACATCAGGACGACGCTCTGATGACCTCATCAGTGGGAGCTCTTTAACAAAAGCCCACTGGTCTGAAGCGTACCGCGGGTTAACTACGGGATTACAGCCCCATCCTTCTACAGAGACTAGGATTATTCACCTGTGGGAGACCTCTGACACAGCAGACAGCCCTCCCACCTGTCGGACTGGGAGGTGGCCCCAAGAACCAAAAGCTCAAACTCCTCAGGTGGCGAGTTAAAGGTCAAAGTTCACTATGGGAAATTTAGATGCATACCAAACTAGTATGACTGCTCAGCCAGGGGCTGTGAAAGCGAGGTGAACTGTCCATGACACAAATCGTGGTGATGTTGAACATCCTGCTTAGTCGTGGCGTTTTGTCAGACCCTGGAAAGTCCGCGAGCAGTGAGGTAAACACTCTGGAGAAGCCAGTGACGCCGCCCCCTAGCGATCCAGGCTCTGATGGTCTCTGACATCATGTCTTCAGCCTGGCTCAGTGTGCTTGGAGCCACAGCAGAGCAGGGTCTTGGTTAAAACAAAAGACCCGTTAGACTCTCAGCTCCTCGTTAGACCAACGTCTCCCAGAGTCCACCCGTCTGTCTGACCGCAAACCTGGAACCGGTTCTGTCTGTCTGCCAGTGTGCCAGCGGATGAGAACCACACACATTCATGTCCTGAAACAGTACAGCTGATGGTAATAATACCTTTAACACACACACACACACACACTGAGATGAAGCATCAGTGTGAGGTGAGTGGAAACATTAGCTGAAGTGTTGTTTTACATGTATGAAAGTCATGGACGCCTCTAAAGAGATGTGCCGATCGGACGCATCAGATGTGTTGATGAGTGAAACGCGTTGCCCACATGTTAGTATTGGTGTGTTTGCGTGTTCTAAACACGACCCCACGTTTAAAAAGACACTATTAGAGCTGCTTGATGAAAGGATCCCAGGAGCAGCAGCAGGAGGAGGTCAGTGAAGAGTCTCAGATCGAGCGGTTCAGCCTGGTTTCTGCTCCTATGACCGTGTCAAACACAATCAGTAGACACCTGTGGTGGGCCCGGTTCCATCTCTGGGCCTAAAACTCCACCTAGCTTTAGCCTGAAAGCACATCAGAGCTGAATCTCTGCAAAACAACAAAAACATTTCAAGCATGCCTTTATTTAGTCTTTCCTTCTGTGTGACTTCCGCCCCTCCTGAAGGCTAAACTGGTGAGGGTGGGGGGGGGGGGCTTTTCTGCCAACATGAACCAGAAGTTAGCTTTACAACGAGAGGGATCCATACGGTGGGGTCCACTCTAAACTGTGACTAAATCGCTGTTTCCTCTGTGGTTTTGTGTTGAACTGGGTTCATCAGCACTCCAAAGTCCCAACCGTACTAAAGTGGCTCCATTCAAAGCCAAATGTCCCCCCCCCCCAGCTATAAGCTACTCCTCACACCCCCTTCCGCTCATGCTGCCTCTGTGTGACTCAGCGGTTGGGCTGCTGAGTCGGTTTCTGTTGAAAAGGGAAAATGATGAACAGAAAAGGGAAGCTTGACCTAAAAACTGACCTGAAACCTTTCCCTCCTCCTGTGATATTAACTCAAGTGGTCGGCCCCGACCGTCGGGGCCAGCCGAGCTTTGGTGTTGCGTAGTTTTCTGTCACCAGTTTAGTTTTACAGCCAGAACATTTCATCTGCCAAGCAGAAACGTTTGCGAGTCTGTAGATTCATCCTAGATCACGACTTTGGGGGTAACTATGATTTCACCCTGACGAACAAAACAAAGATTATTTTATCAGATTATTTTATTGCCTTCTCGTTTCCCTTTCTTGTTGAAAAGAGAAAAATGTATAAAATAAAAACACACTATTATGCAGGACCCTCTGAAGTGTTGCATAATTACAAGAAAATGACCGTTTTCCTCACCAGTATTAAGCTAACTTTTCTCAACCTTTAATATCAGTCCTGTTGATTTGGGTTATTTTTTTGTCTGGAGTTCGACTCCCGATTACCTCGTTTTGTGCCAGAACGTGTGATCTAATCACTCTAAAGAGATTGTGGAAAAAAAAAACCTTGTAATAGACAAACGTAGCTCTTCCAACTGTGCGATAACTGCGACATGTTACTGATGTTTTTATTGTTACTTGTCTGAACGCCATCTGCCGCCTTGTTTGGTTTGGAAACGCCGCTCTGACCGTTGACTTCATCTTTGCCAAAACCTCACAGCTCTCCTGCCAGAGTTGAGATGTGAAGCGGGTCCGAAGAGGACAGAGATGTTGATCTGGTTTGAGCTGTGGAGAATCAAATGAAGTCGCCATGCTCCCCTACATTGTTTAGTGTTGTGACGGTAGAAATGCTTCATCTTCATTTATGCAGACGCCATCTAGGTTTGGTACCTTCCATCCTTAAATGACCTGCCAGAGACAGGAAGTGCTGCATTTACCAGCTTGAATGCAGGTTCTCCTGTCTCTCTGGCGATGAGCTTTCTACTAACCTCTGTATGAAATGTCAGTCCTCAGCTGGATGTTTGCATCACTTCAGTTTCTTTTCTATTTCAGGATTTAGTGCCTTTTTTGGACAAGTAGACTGTTGTGTAACTGGCATGTAGATTCTACAAATGCCTTTTGTTACTTTTTCATCTGTTGGATAAACCTTAATTTGCTATTTTAAGGTATTTTTATTGATATTCAAAGTTCAAGGGAATAAAAAACTCATTAGACTCCATCGAGTGTGTTCTTGTGTGTTCAATCCAGAAAAGCAGGAATAAATTGATCAGCTGATTGAAGTTTTAAAAATCAAACTTGTGAAACTGTCCTCAACTAAAACGACACCACAGACATGTTAACGCAGGCGAGTCACAGTGCTGCTTGGTGTCTGGATGTGTACCTGCTGGACCTGGACCAGCAGGTTAAAGGTCGTAGACCTTCTACATGATCCTTTAACTTCACTCTAGAAGTGTATGGTCCACTAAACGCTAGACGACAACCTTGACGTGGACTCGAGGAAATTCCCACCATACCGTACTGGTTGCACAAGTTTTCTCGGTGGTGGTCGAAGGAACCGGTGGCGCTAGTGTTCAGCACTCGCTACCGTCAGCGTGCCCCAAGTCACCACCAGTGTGTGAGTGGGTGGATGACTGAACGTGCTGTGAAGCACCTTGGGTTGTAGAACTTTTATGGTGCTATACAAACAGACCACCTATTTAAATGATGCAGACACTGGTATGAATGTCTGACCAGCTGCTGCGGTGCTGGTGGTGTTCTGGCCCCACTGTGGCCCCCTCAGAACCACCAGAGCCTGGTGTAATTACCACAGCCTGCCTGAGTATCGTTGCTGCCCACACGGGCCCATGCTACTTCCAGCAGGATCACCTCTAACTGCTTTCTAGAACCCGACTCCACTCACCAGGTGTCAGTCCAGAACCTTTGAGGTGTGGTAGAACAGGAGAGTCTGTGATGAGGTCGTGTCCGTCTGGACCAGTTCACCTTGCTAGACTTTCAGGGTCAAGTTGAGGAAAAGAAAACCAGGCTCTTTAGTTATTAAACTGTAATAAAGTGAACACACGAAACACTTTCACTCATTTTTATAATGATTACAAAGTTTGGCTCGAAACAAAGAACATGTACTCTCAGCTTTATTTTCCTCATCAGTTTACTGTTCAGATTAAAAATAATAAACGTGTTATATTACATGTTTATTCTTTGGATTGCAGCATAAAATTACATAAAATAATTAAATTAATCAAAACCCAAAGTTGTGCTCAGATTTTTCATAAGTCTTAATGCACACACACATACACAACCACTGTGGTGATGCTCAAGCGTAGACATGATGGTCGTAGATCATGTTGGTGACTTGTTATGACTATGTAATAATACTGCTGACTGGGTCAAGGCCACAACAAACTAAAGTCTGAATATTAAACTTTAACATCAGCTACATGTGTGAAAAGTTACAGGTTTTTAGATCCGCAGGATTCAGCTTCCTGCCTGAACGAGCACCAAACCGTCCCTAAAACACCGACCAGGTATCTGTGTGGTGACACCTGTTAGTGGGGAGCAGCGCTGTGGAAAGGATCAGATGCTGCACCACCTCACAGCCAAGTATTGCTTATTTGTGTGGTTCAGTTCAGTGTTTGAAAACACTGAAGCTCTGGAGAAGAAAAGATGTCTGGGACGAAGGGAGCAGGGTGTTCCTGGTGGCCGGAGCAGGAACGAGGTAGATAGGAGTGGGAAACTCTTACAACGGCAGGACATTTAGTAAGAGTCACCGATAGAATTGAAAAGGTTGGATTTAATCGAATGGTAGGGTAGATTCCTGGCTGTGTACGGAGGTGAATTTATAGTCTCCACTAGGGGGCAACGTGTTCCCTCCACTGGAAGAGGCAGTAATAAACCTGACCTTTGACCAGATTCTGAGCCTTGTGTGAACACAGAATGGTAGATTGGTGACAGTAAGGCAACACTTCCTCCAGTGCAGTGAGCACCGAGCTGCAGAAGTCAAGAAAAAACAAAGCACTTTTCATGATAGCGTACAACAAAAAGGTCATGGAATAAGAGGCTGAAGGCTTCAGTCCAATCTGAAATAAAAAACGACTAAAACGGGTTCTAACAGGAACCCATAAATAAACAACGCTGGCTTCAAACCTAAATATGCTTTGATGCTCTACAGACGCTGAGCAGCATTTAAAAAGGAGGGCTTTGCTGGACGAGCTTAGCTCTGATTTTATAGAACATCCCTCAGAAGTCGTCTTTACCTAAACTAGGTCAGGAACAGCGTGGATGGCCCTTCAGATGAAGAACATCATAAAAACAAACAACATAAACCCAATAAGATGTGTTTTATTCCTCAGAGGAACGTGAACGCTTCCATCGTCTCTGTGCAAAAGAGTTGATATGAACGTGTGTGGAAGATAACCTGGTCACATGGTTTCTGAGGCACAACAACAAAAACAAGTCTGAAGTGATCTCCCCCCCCCCCCCCCCCCAACACACACACACACACACACACACACACACAACAGAAACAAAACCCCAAGCCCTCCATCATCACTTGTTTTGAACAGAAAACTTCTCCGAGCTCCACATCACGTCCCAACCCGCCCATCAACAATTCCCAGGCAGTCACCAACCAATCAGAAGGCTCCTGGGCTCCTAGTCCCAACATAATAACCTAGACTACGTTTACATTAGACTTTAGTCTCATTTTAAACTGAATCCCAACTCTGATGATGGCAGAAATCAGCCTAGAGGTGGTTCTGGACTCGTAGCCCGCTCTAGCCGCATCTCTGACGCTCCCGATTCCTCATACATCGGCCACTGAACCAAAGCCTCCACCAGCCAAAACCCACTAGTCCTTCTTTCATACATTTACAATAATAATAGCAGCAACTTCCAGATAATGATTTGTGCAATTCAAATGAAAAGGCGTCATGACTGTAAAAACATCAACATAAATAGGACATTTCCACCTTTCAGATGAAGAAAACATGACAGAGAAAAGGAAAGCCGGGGCTCCTGACAGACAGCGTTCCCACAGGAACTCCCAAACCTTCCTTGGGAACACCGACTCCTCTCTGGACACTAACAGAGCTTTGGACATGCAGCTTTTCACTCACGACGCCCCTCTTCTCCAACCTCAGCAGGACTCACCGACGGCCTGATACACACACACACACACACACACACACACAGGTAGATTCCTCCAGTGATGTCATCAGAAACATCAGATTTCAATTCAAACTTGTTTAAAACCTCTGAAAGTGTTTCCTTCTCCGAGTGTCAGGAGTGTGTGATCGTCTACTCCCAGCTGTGTCCGTGTCTAAAAACGAAGGTTTAAAACGAGGTTTTGTGTAAAAACATCAGATGCATAGACTCAAATGTCTTCTCTTCCCGACGTTACCACGCCCAGCAGACTGACTCTTCCTCAACACCTCCTCTTTCCTTCCTCCACCAGGAAGCAGCAGCAGGGAGTCGGCTCACGTGCCCGGAGAATAGGATTTGTCATCTGGTCCCCCAGCAGCCCTACGCCTCCTGCATCCCCACAACACCCTGACCACATGCAGCTTCTTCCTCCAACGTCTCCAGTGCAAAAATCTACCCCACCTCTGAGGAGCGACCCTCCAGAACCACACCGCTCCATCGTTTGACACCGCAGCATGAATTCACTTGTGCACACAAAGCAAGACTGTACAACATTTACAAACCCACACACACCTTCCCCCTTCTGTAGTCCCTGAGATCACCTCACACTCAGCACGAGGCTTTCTCGTTAACACACACACACACACACCAGACCATGACCATGACCAAGGCACGTTCTGGGAGAATCAGTCTCCAAAGGAAAGAAGAATAAAGTCCAGGAGGGAAAGACGAATCTTTACGAGTCCACAAACGGGACCAGCGGAGTTCAGAAGGTGGCAGTGGTGAATTCTGGGATGTGGAGTCTCAGAGATACCAGGAAGATAAGCAGGGATGCAAACACCTCTCATCAAATACGTTTGGATTTGTTTCTACTTCTTGACAAAGAAGATAAAACCTTTAGAACAAAACAGACAAAAATCTAAAATCTCTCACACCAGCAGCAGGTTCCCCTTTGGACTCGTCACAGATGGTGTCTCTGATGCAGGAAGTGGTGCGTTTGCATCCCTGCACATCAGCTCAGAGAGGGCGGGTCCTGACCCAAACCCGGTTCTGTGAATCCTTCTCACTCACTGCTTCCATAATGAGTCTTTTAGGAACGCTACGTGTGTTCTGTTAGTGTTTCAGTATGTTCCTACACAGTTGTGTGTGTGGTGTCCAGCTGAAGGCTGACTCTGGATCAGATCTGGCTCGTCTCAGCTGCTCCAGGACTTGCGGTTGTCCGCTCTCCGTGTCACGATGGCTTCTCCTCTCAGGATGGGAATGTGGGCGGAGGGAGGCAAGTCCCGACTGGTCCGATCTCGGCGGGACAGCCGA
Organism: Nothobranchius furzeri; assembly: GCF_043380555.1. Lineage (NCBI taxonomy): Eukaryota > Metazoa > Chordata > Actinopteri > Cyprinodontiformes > Nothobranchiidae > Nothobranchius > Nothobranchius furzeri. Next base: position 23,505,036 of record NC_091749.1, read on the forward strand.
TCTGGGCGGACCAGTACACCGTGACCCGGTTTGCAGTGGAAATAGCGATGACCTCCATCTGAGCCGTCGTTTTTTCCTGTAGGGAGAGAAAACTCTGGGTCATCCACCAGGAGCTGCTCAGCACCACGCCTGACCCGGCAGCGACCTGGCCCTATCAACGGAAGCCTTACCTACTGGAGTATCTAGCTCCACCCCCACCCAGACTCCAGCATTAAACTGCGTGGTGCCCACGTAGCGGACCGTCCCGGCCTTGCTGCTTCCTACTGTGACGTATGTGCCTTCTGTCAGCCAGTCAGGGAGCACGTTGTCATGACTACGCTCATCATCGTCATCCACAAGGATCTCCAGCTTGTGGAAGCCTTCGCCTCCTCCTGAGTTTACCAGCTTCTGCTGGGTGAAGGGGAGCTCTGCTGTGACGTTGTGATTGGTCGAGCCGATGGAGGCGCCACACTGAGGAGGAGAGGTCACAACATCGTTCCTGTCAGCACCCTGCTGCTGAGGGTTTGTGGGTAATGCGGTCTCAGCACCCAGGAGGGAGGAAGATGACGAGGAGGGTTGGAGAACGTCAGACAGGGTAACCGTAGAAACGCTAGTGGAGAAATAGCCGCTGGACGACTGGCTGAGGGGGCTGAGGGGGGCGGAGTCATGCGGGTCATGCACAGGAAGAGGAGGGACGTCTGGAAACTCTGTCCGTCTGTCTTTGGCCGGTGGCCGTAGAACAGCAGCCTGCAGGAAACCCCGCAGGAACAGAGGGACAGACGAGAGCATGCAGAGACAACAAGGCAAAGACGTAAATAAACACCTCCGACATCACAAACTTCCTCTGATCCAACATTTACGGAGCAGTGGGAGAACTCTAACGGAACGCTGGACTTCAGCTCCTGGTTAACAGAAACTCTACAAACTCATCAGTTCAATCATTGACTCTAAGTGATGCTAAATGAAAAGGTGCAAGGCTGTACCGTCTCAGGCTTGACCCGGTTTTCCTCCCCTGCTGATGACGTCATGACGCGCGCCACATGCTGCTGAGGGACAGGAGGAAAATCAGTCATTATACACACCGTACCACTTAGCTCAAATTCCACTGGGGTTAAAGTGCCTTGCTCATAGACACGTCAGCAAAAAACATGCAGCCCTAAACCGGTCCGAGTCTAAGGAGAGTCTGCAGGAGCCTCTCCTGCTGCTGACCTGCTGGCTGTGCGAAGGCCGCAGCTCCTTCTTATCGTCCCGAGCTGGAAACAGAGACTTGAGCAGCTTGGGCATCTGTGGAACCAGCGCCTTAACTGAAAGATAAGAGGCAGCAAGTCCTGAGCGACCTGGGGGGGTGGGGAGGTGGGAAGGGAGGAAGGAAGGCGAGGAGGTGGAGGCAGGAGAGAGGAAGGAAGCAAAGGAAACAAGAGGAGGTGGAGGAAGTGTGGAAGGTTTAGACAATAAGAGATCAGAAAATGGTAAAAATCCTGACAGGAAGCTGCAGATCAAACACAGACGGCTGACTCAGACCAGCGTACAACAATCACTAGAACAGATGTTATTCTAGTCGATTCATCCGGTTCCAAATGAATCCGACAGATGTCACAGCCAGATGAGTCGTTATCATCATCACACCAAACATCGTGGACAGAAACAGACGGAGACATTTGAAAGAAGAACGAGTGAAATAAGTTTAAGAGGAAGAGGCAGATAAACACGTTTCTGAGCCGAGATGGAGGGAGGAGAAGAAAAACCTCTAACAGCGTATGGAGCATTAGAGAAAGGAGAGGAGGTAAAGCTCAGGCAGAAAACAGAAGAGGAGAGAGGGAGAATGTGGGGCAGAGAGGACACAGGACGCACACCTTGTTCTGTTTCCTGGTTCTGTGGGGGGGCACTGGAGGGTGGGGAGGGGGAGTAGGTAGATGGAGATGAGGCCGGCCGTGGGAGGGTGCGGTGAAGCTGAGAGGGCATGAAGATGTCCTGCTGACTCTCCCATCGGCCCTGAGGAACCAACAGAGGATCCATGAGTCTGGAGGTCAGGGTCCACAGCAGCCCTAACCCCCCCTCTAAACACTTCACACGCTGCAAAGCAGCTGCCATGTCCACACACACCTCAGGTACGACCTCTGATTCACGGTTTAGTTCTCGAACAGAATACTAGAAAACAGCAGAGCAGCCAGGCAAGACCCACCTTATCTTCCAGCAGACAAGTGGTGGACAGGTCCTGTCTACTTCCTGACAGCTGAAACAAGAAACACACCATGAGCTCCTCACACACCAGTCTCTACCAGCAGCAGGATTTTCTGATGATCTGTACCCGGTGAACAGAAGGAGAGCTCAGACTCCTCCTGCCGCTCCTCCCTCTGCCAGCTAGCTGCTCCTTCACAGCCACTTCCTGAAACATGGTTAGAAAGCTGCTGTTTGTGTGATCAGATGTGTGGATCTGTCTCATGTAGACTCTGAGGAGCGCTGACCTGTCGGAGCTTATCCAGGGTCAAGATGTTCTCCAGATTCATGACGCTGCGGAGGTATTTCTCTATGGCCGCCTCGTCCTCACCCGACTGGCTGTTGTGTGCGCTAGCTGCTAGTCGGGCTAGCATCTCCCTGTCCTCTGAACCTGGAGCGTCCTGATGTAAAACAAACATCGTAGAGGTTTCATAACCACCACTCTACTACAGGTCAGCATCGTAAGCAGCCTTACCCCTGGGATGTTGGAGACCACCTCGAAGGTGACACCACAGCCTGGTATGGTGCTGCGGGTCGACATCCTCCTGAGGAAGTTGTGGGCGAAGCCCTGGCGACCCGGGTTAACATTCACACAGATCCTCTTTCTCAGAACCAGCTGCATGTCAGCAGGGTGGCTGAGCTGCACCACCACCCGAACCGTCAAGTAGACGCGCTGTTCGGCCCACGGCCCCCCGCGACTCAGCTGAGGACACTCGTGGACAGTAGAGTCCCATGATGCCTCTGCTTTGACCTGTGAGTCACCGAGATGTGTTGCTGCTAGGTGTTGGAGCGTTTGAATGTTCAGTAAACAAGCCTCAGCAGGTCCCTCACCTCTCCATCATAGTGTTTGACGATCTGCAGGTCGAAGAAGTCATCCTCGTCTTCTCCACTCAGGGTTGCGTCCCAGCCTCCTGCATCAGGAACCTCATACTGGTCCAGGGAGCTGAGGTCATCAGCTGAAGGAGCAACACCCGTGCTTTAGAAGTGAACGTGTGAGAGGAGAACGTTTACCTAAAACATTCTTACGTTTGAGATCCAGGAAGAGGACAGGAATGTGCGTCTCCATGCCAGGCAGAGGAGCCCTGTGAATAGACACCGTTTCTTACATGTGTGCCTCCATCCTATCCTAGTGTGTTAAACATCTGCAAGCACACATCAAACGTCTGCATCAGCGACTGCTTCGTACCACTCAGCAGGAGCGCCGGGAATGCCGCTGCCAGCAGAGGGCACCATCACGGCGTTTCTCTCCTCAGTCAGAGTCAAACGCCACTCCAGCAGCTGGGCCTCCCTCTCCATGTCATCCTCCGTCTTCTCTGTACACAACACACACACATCATCACCACCCTCCCACTCACTCACTCACTCACTCACTCACCACCCTCCCTCTCACTCACTCCATCATCACCCTCCCACTCACTCACTCACTCACTCACTCCATCACCACCCTCCCACCCACTCACTCACTCACTCACTCACCACCCTCCCTCTCACTCACTCCATCATCACCCTCCCACTCACTCACTCACTCACTCACTCCATCACCACCCTCCCACCCACTCACTCACTCACTCACTCCATCACCACCCTCCCTCTCACTCACTCCATCATCACCCTCCCACTCACTCACTCACTCACTCACTCACTCACTCACTCACTCACTCACTCACTCACTCCATCACCACCCTCCCACTCACTCACTCACTCACTCACTCACTCACTCCATCACCACCCTCCCTCTCACCCACTCCATCATCACCCTCCCACTCACTCACTCACTCACTCACTCACTCACTCACTCACTCACTCCATCACCACCCTCCCACTCACTCACTCACCCACTCACTCACTCACTCACTCCATCACCACCCTCCCTCTCACTCACTCCATCATCACCCTCCCACTCACTCACTCACTCACTCACTCACTCACTCACTCACTCACTCACTCCATCACCACCCTCCCACCCACTCACTCACTCACTCACTCCATCACCACCCTCCCTCTCACTCACTCCATCATCACCCTCCCACTCACTCACTCACTCACTCCATCACCACCCTCCCACTCACTCACTCACTCACTCACTCACTCCATCACCACCCTCCCTCTCACCCACTCCATCATCACCCTCCCACTCACTCACTCACTCACTCACTCACTCACTCACTCACTCACTCCATCACCACCCTCCCACTCACTCACTCACTCACTCACTCACTCCATCACCACCCTCCCACTCACTCACTCACTCACTCACTCCATCACCACCCTCCCTCTCACTCACTCCATCATCACCCTCCCACTCACTCACTCACTCACTCACTCCATCACCACCCTCCCACTCACTCACTCACTCACTCACTCACTCACTCACTCACTCCATCACCACCCTCCCTCTCACTCACTCCATCATCACCCTCCCACTCACTCACTCACTCACTCACTCCATCACCACCCTCCCACTCACTCACTCACTCACTCACTCCATCACCACCCTCCCTCTCACTCACTCCATCATCACCCTCCCACTCACTCACTCAATCACTCACTCACTCACTCACTCACTCACTCCATCACCACCCTCCCTCTCACTCACTCCATCATCACCCTCCCACTCACTCACTCACTCACTCACTCCATCACCACCCTCCCTCTCACTCACTCCATCATCACCCTCCCACTCACTCACTCCATCATCACCCTCCCACTCACTCACTCCATCATCACCCTCCCACTCACTCACTCCATCATCACCCTCCCACTCACTCACTCCATCATCACCCTCCCACTCACTCACTCCATCATCACCCTCCCACTCACTCACTCCATCACCACCCTCCCACTCACTCACTCCATCATCACCCTCCCACTCACTCACTCCATCATCACCCTCCCACTCACTCACTCCATCATCACCCTCCCACTCACTCACTCCATCACCACCCTCCCTCTCACTCACTCACTCACCACCCTCCCTCCCACTCACTCACTCACTCACTCCGTCACCACCCTCCCTCTCACTCACTCCATCACCACCCTCCCTCCCACTCACTCACTCACTCACTCACTCACTCACTCCATCACCACCCTCCCTCTCACGCACTCCATCTTCACCCTCCCACTCACTCACTCACTCCATCATCACCCTCCCACTCACTCACATCATCATCACCCTCCCACTCACTCACTCCATCATCACCCTCCCACTCACTCACTCCATCATCACCCTCCCACTCACTCACTCCATCATCACCCTCCCACTCACTCACTCCATCATCACCCTCCCACTCACTCACTCACTCCATCACCACCCTCCCTCTCACTCACTCCATCATCACCCTCCCACTCACTCACTCCATCATCACCCTCCCACTCACTCACTCCATCATCACCCTCCCACTCACTCACTCCATCACCACCCTCCCACTCACTCACTCCATCATCACCCTCCCACTCACTCACTCCATCATCACCCTCCCACTCACTCACTCCATCATCACCCTCCCACTCACTCACTCACTCACTCACTCCATCACCACCCTCCCTCTCACTCACTCCATCACCACCCTCCCTCCCACTCACTCACTCACTCACTCCATCACCACCCTCCCTCTCACTCAGTCCATCATCACCCTCCCACTCACTCACTCACTCCATCACCACCCTCCCACTCACTCACTCCATCACCACCCTCTGACTCACTCACTCCATCATCACCCTCCCACTCACTCACTCCATCATCACCCTCCCTCCCTCCCTCTCACTCACTCACTTACTCACTCACTCACTCACTCCATCATCACCCTCCCACTCACTCACTCCACCACCACCCTCTCACTCACTCACTCACTCACTCACTCACTCCATCACCACCCTCCCTCTCACTCACTCCATCACCACCCTCCCTCCCACTCACTCACTCACTCACTCACTCCGTCACCACCCTCCCTCTCACTCACTCCATCACCACCCTCCCTCCCACTCACTCACTCACTCACTCACTCCATCACCACCCTCCCTCTCACTCACTCCATCATCACCCTCCCACTCACTCACTCACTCACTCACTCACTCACTCCATCACCACCCTCCCACTCACTCACTCCATCACCACCCTCCCACTCACTCACTCCATCATCACCCTCCCACTCACTCACTCCATCATCACCCTCCCTCCCTCTCACTCACTCACTTACTCACTCACTCACTCACTCCATCATCACCCTCCCACTCACTTACTCCATCACCACCCTCTCACTCACTCACTCACTCACTCACTCACTCACTCACTCACTCCATCACCACCCTCTCACTCACTCACTCACTCACTCACTCCATCATCACCCTCCCACTCACTCACTCCATCATCACCCTCCCACTCACTCACTCCATCATCACCCTCCCACTCACTCACTCCATCATCACCCTCCCACTCACTCACTCCATCACCACCCTCCCACTCACTCACTCCATCATCACCCTCCCACTCACTCACTCCATCATCACCCTCCCGCTCACTCACTCACTCACTCCATCACCACCCTCCCTCTCACTCACTCCATCACCACCCTCCCTCCCACTCACTCACTCACTCACTCACTCACTCCATCACCACCCTCCCTCTCACTCACTCCATCACCACCCTCCCTCCCACTCACTCACTCACTCACTCCATCACCACCCTCCCTCTCACTCACTCCATCATCACCCTCCCACTCACTCACTCACTCACTCACTCCATCACCACCCTCCCACTCACTCACTCCATCACCACCCTCCCACTCACTCACTCCATCATCACCCTCCCACTCACTCACTCCATCATCACCCTCCCACTCACTCACTCCATCATCACCCTCTCACTCACTCACTCACTCACTCACTCACTCACTCACTCACTCACTCACTCACTCACTCTCCCTCTCACTCACTCCATCACCTCCCTCCCTCTCACTCACTCACTCACTCACTCACTCCATCACCACCCTCTCACTCACTCACCCTCCCACTCACTCACTCCATCACCACCCTCTCACTCACTCACTCACTCACTCACTCCATCACCACCCTCCCACTCACTCACTCCATCATCACCCTCCCACTCACTCACTCCATCATCACCCTCCCACTCACTCACTCACTCACTCACTCACTCACTCCATCATCACCCTCCCACTCACTCACTCCATCATCACCCTCCCACTCACTCACTCCATCATCACCCTCCCACTCACTCACTCACTCCATCATCACCCTCTCACTCACTCACTCAACCTCCCTCTCACTCACTCCATCACCTCCCTCCCTCTCACTCACTCACTCACTCACTCACTCCATCACCACCCTCTCACTCACTCACTCACTCACTCACCCTCCCACTCACTCACTCCATCACCACCCTCTCACTCACTCACTCACTCACTCACTCCATCACCACCCTCCCACTCACTCACTCCATCATCACCCTCCCACTCACTCACTCCATCATCACCCTCCCACTCACTCACTCACTCACTCCATCATCACCCTCCCACTCACTCACTCACTCACTCCATCATCACCCTCCCACTCACTCACTCACTCACTCCATCATCACCCTCCCACTCACTCACTCCATCATCACCCTCCCACTCACTCACTCCATCATCACCCTCCCACTCACTCACTCACTCCATCATCACCCTCTCACTCACTCACTCACTCACTCACTCACCCTCCCTCTCACTCACTCCATCACCTCCCTCCCTCTCACTCACTCACTCACTCACTCCATCACCACCCTCTCACTCACTCACTCACTCACTCACTCACCCTCCCACTCACTCACTCCATCACCACCCTCTCACTCACTCACTCACTCCATCACCACCCTCCCACTCACTCACTCCATCATCACCCTCCCACTCACTCACTCCATAATCACCCTCCCACTCACTCACTCCATCATCACCCTCCCACTCACTCACTCACTCCATCATCACCCTCCCACTCACTCACTCACTCCATCATCACCCTCCCACTCACTCACTCACTCCATCATCACCCTCCCACTCACTCACTCCATCATCACCCTCCCACTCACTCACTCCATCATCACCCTCCCACTCACTCACTCACTCCATCATCACTCTCTCACTCACTCACTCACTCACCCTCCCTCTCACTCACTCCATCACCTCCCTCCCTCTCACTCACTCACTCACTCACTCACTCACTCCATCACCACCCTCTCACTCACTCACTCACTCACTCACCCTCCCACTCACTCACTCCATCACCACCCTCTCACTCACTCACTCACTCACTCACTCACTCACTCACTCACTCACTCACTCACTCACTCACTCACTCCATCACCACCCTCCCACTCACTCACTCCATCACCACCCTCTCACTCACTCACTCACTCACTCACTCACTCACTCACTCACTCCATCACCACCCTCCCACTCACTCACTCCATCATCACCCTCCCACTCACTCACTCCATCATCACCCTCCCACTCACTCACTCCATCATCACCCTCCCACTCACTCACTCACTCACTCACTCCATCATCACCCTCCCACTCACTCACTCCATCATCACCCTCCCACTCACTCACTCCATCATCACCCTCCCACTCACTCACTCCATCATCACCCTCCCACTCACTCACAGATCTAATTTAAATTCAGTCCACTGTGTAAACCATCAACATTAACATTAGGTGTAAACATAGACAACTGGTGAAGGTGTTCCCTCAACCCTGCTAGGAGCTTTTTTATGGTTTTGTTTGTTTATATTTAACGTTCTAGATTTGTCTTTATTATATTGACTATCTTTCTTTTTATTGCTTGAAAAGGAGGAGGACCCGCTTGAAAACGAGATGGCTCATCTCAAGCGGGTTAATCCTTGTAAAATATGTCAATAAACAAACAAACATGTGACTGTTACCTGCTTTGCTAACCAGGCTCTGCAGGTGCTGGTCGAGGTACTCCTGCCTCTTGGTGAGAGCAGCTAACCACTGCCGCCGCAAACGTTCCAGATCTCTTTCCTAAAACATTTTGTCCATTACTGCCGTGCTCCAGTTCAAGTTCATCCACAAACACAGAGCGAGCAGCACCACGGTGGTCTACCTGATAGCTGTCCATCTCGTCTACTTCCTGATTGGTTGAGCTGTTTCGGATCTCCACGCAGCCCACGGATACCGCGAGCAGGATTTCTGCTATCAGGGGCATCGTGCCCGAGTCCTGAACTGAACGCACATCCACTTGGATTCGCCTGGACTGACCCTGGAGAAGAGGAGCAGAAGGTGAGAGGTTTGCTTTTACAGCATCGATCCACGGCTGGGTGAGGCTCCCTACCTGCCTGAGCTGAAAGATCCCTCCAGTGCACACATCTTTAGCCAGAACCACCTCCACAGGCACAAAGTCCCCGTTCTCATTTATTTCAAGGATTTGAATCCATAACTCCAGACGACGTGTGACCTCACTCCACCTGCAACACCAACACATTTTCACACATGGACACACCTTTTCAGAGCAAGACTGAAAGCGCCAGGGTGCGTTTGTGTTTCTACCTGTCCCGTAGCGTGCGTGTTTTGGCCTGAATTATGCTGAGATCCCACAGGGCCGGATTTCTCCCTGCATCAGACTGTTTGTGTCCAAACACCTCGATGGCCACTGCTCCGTCTGTGAGGTACTCGATGAAATCCTCCGTCACAGACACTGCCAGCTCCTGCAGGTCCCAGGAGGCATAAGTTACCAGGAGCATCCAGTACTCACCCCCTTTCAGGATAATTCTGTTTCTGCTTTTTGATCAGACCGAGACTTTTTGATCCCTGAGGACGAGCTTTGTCGCTCGGCTCTTCACAGGATAACTGGAATCCAGCCACATCAGCGGGTTTCCAGCATGAATGAATTCTGAAATCTGAAGTGATGTTTAACAGGAAACCAGGGCTGAGTGAAAGAACTATAGAAAATATTTTTCAAATGGGTGGACAGAACCTCGACATGCAGGACAGATGAACAGCCAATCCCAATCAGTGGCTGGAATGGAGTCACACGGCTTTTGTTTCAACGCTGCTTGAATTTCCACAGAAATCAAACAGTTTTTTCCTCAGCATTAATGTTTATTCTTAAAGAAACTATATTCAAACAAGCAGAAACATTTGAGAGTTTGTATTTCGATGCCTGCTTAACTGAGTTCTATGACACTCTACCACTTCAGCTCAGTGGCCTAGTGGTAGAGTGTCCGCCCTAAGATCGGGAGATCAGGGGTTCGATTCCTGGTCGGGTCATACCAAAGACTTTGGAAAAAATGGGACCCAAGGCCTCCCTGCTTGACACTCAGCATTAAGGGGTTGGATTGGGGGGTTAAACCACCAAATGGTTCCCGAGCGCGGCTGTGTCTGCAGCTCACCGCTCCCCCAGGGGATGGGTCAAGTGTGGAGAACAAATTTCGCACACACACCTGTGTGTGTGACAACTAATGGGACTTTAACTTTAAGAGGATTTGAGACATTTCAGATTTTTATTATTTTACTTCTGAGAAAAAAGTCAGAATTATTTTTATTTTATTTTCAGTGGTCCTAATCCTCTCCCGTGGAGCTCTGTTCTCCTCGAATACTTACAGATTTTAGTTTAAAATAAACCTTTTATTGATCCACAACAGCAGCTTCTTAAAATTTAGCTCAAAATTACCAGAGAGCATTTAAGATCGACAACAACAGTGGTTTGATTTATATTGTGATATATATCGATATCGACTGATATGAAAATTAATATCCTGATAGGAATGTTTCCCGTACTGCCCAGCCCTGCGGGAAACCAGCTGGTGGGAGAGATGCGATAGGTGGGGGGGGGGGGGCACAGGCAGCTGAGATGTCCACGAGGACGCCGAGTCTTAACCCAAGGAGGTGGACTAAAAGAGCAGCAGAGAAGCAGTTCGATTCACTGCTGCTCACTTAAGGAAACAGTTTGAGAGTCAAAGTTTACATTCATGCAGACCATCAGAGAGGGACATAGGAGGTGGGTTTGGTTTAAATGCAAAGAAATTAAAATTAATATTAAACTTTTAAAAGACTGAACCAATTGGAAGGAGATAAATGAACAGAAGAGGCCCCAGGAGAAAACCAGGGGGAGCACTAGAAGTGACGAGAGCCGACTTGGACTGAAACATTTAGAGAGCAAGTCACCCCCTACCAGAGTCCAACTCCACTCCCATTTCCTGTTTAAAAAATGCACCACAAGGAGGCATCGCCTGGCAAACCGAGAGGGCAGCGCCGCTAACAACTACACACCCAAACAGGCTCACAACAACATTGTGACATCGTAATGGACCAGCTAACTTCATAGAGTACCTCTCAGCCAACTGCGATGCCAGATGTAAATTCAAACGTAGTACAGAGTTTTACCTGAAGAGGGCGCAACACTGACAGTTATAGGCAGGATATTTAAATGTGAACTAAGACGCACTAAAACACTAATTATTGACTACGTGTCTACAGCCGGATTAGACACTCATTTAACTTGCTCTTTAAGCGGAATGAAGTGAGAGATGAGACTTAAACCAAGTAAGAGGTGTGTTGATGACTTCAAGCTGCTTAGAGGAGTGTTGTGTGAGATGGTCACAGTCAAGCCACATCTAGGAAAATAAAAGTGGTTCAAAGTCCACAAGTCGAACGTTTCTACCAGAGTGCCTCAGTGCAACGAAACATGCCAGAAACCACCGAAAATCCTGTTTGGAAGAAGAAGATGAACCAGCGATACAACATGTTTCTGGAGCTTTAAGGAATGAGATGAATCACAGAGAGGAGAGCTTTTGGTCCTTCTCCAGCACCAACTAATCCTGGATAAGAGATTTCTGCTGATTTAAAAGCATCCTTAGTTCAGCAGAAGGTGATTATTCTACTTCTTTTTTTAAAGTAAGCAATGCGAGACGAGTCTGTGTTATTTGTGGTCAGCAGAACTTTTTACCTTGACCTCTTCTATGAAGGCCATTTTTGCCTTCCTGTCTCTTTCTAATTGTTGATTTATGACCTCAGACTAGGGCTGGGCGATATGATGATTTTAGACCGTTTTACGATCTACACATCTGACGGTCTGTCATTTTTGAGAGACCTTTTTATCACGATTCACAGCTCTGCTGTTGAAATTCTGCCTCTGAATGAAAAGGGAAGTGGGGGAACTTACCTCAGGCGAATGACACGCCTCTGTTTGACCCTTAACCAATCAGAGTGAGTCATAGTAATATATTAGTGCCCCGCTTGTTTTCACCTGTGTGTGAACAAACATGGCTTCGGCCGCGGCTGAGAGCGACAACGAGGTTTTCGTTCCGAAGAGGAACGCCTCGTCCGTTATATGGAACTGGTTTGGTTTTTCACCAGATGACAAAGAGCAGCGAAACGTCATTTGCAAGGAGAGCGTCAAGGCAAGTGATGGCAACACCACAAACTTGTTTAATCACTTGAAAAGAAGCCATCCCAAACAATACAATGAGAGCCAGCTGGCAGCTAAAGCTAAAAAGCCTGCGGCTGCAGCGGCTAGTGCTTCTTCCAGGCAGCAAACGCTAACAGAAACACTCACAAAACTCACTCCCTACGACAGAGACAACAGACGATGGAATAGTGTGACAGATGCAGTGACGTACCACTTGGTTAAAGATTTGTGTCCCGTGCGAACAGTAGGAGTGGGATTTAAGAACATGATAAAAACATTGGATCCGCGCTACGAGTTTTCCAGCCGCAAGTATTTTTCGAACACCGCCATTCCACGCATGTACGCTGAATGCAAAGTGAGTTGCAGAAAATATTCAGAATGCACAGTTATTTGCTACCACAAGCGATCTCTGGTCCAGCCGCACATCAGAGCCGTATTTGAGCTTAACTATCCACTACATGAGCAACTGGGAGCTACATAGTATTTTGAACAAGTTAATGTTTGCACAATACGTTTGCAATTGACATGTTTGCACTTTAAATATGTTTACGATTTTAATTTATGTTAAGTTACTTGAAAAACGAGAAAAACTGATTTTTGTATTTGTTTCTCTCAGGGCTTTTATCATCTCTGGTGTGAGTTTAAAATATAAGTGTGTTAGCACTGTGTTGATTATCTCTAATATGAATAAATGTTTGTTTATTCAATGTTTCTCTTCTTTAATACGCAATTGAAGTTATGCTATTCATGGATAAAAAATTGTGATAAAATTGAAATCGTGATCAAATATTGGAAAAATCGTGATATTCTATGTTTGCCATATCGCCCAGCCCTAACTCAGACCTAAACCAGACCTGCAGAGCTGTAGATGTTGTTCTGAGGTTCGGTGGTTCTTGGGTTCATTCAGAACAGGGAAGGGTGTGTTGCTTTTTGAGATCTTTTAGGGTTAGGGTTAGAACCAGGTTTGCTACGATAACTTATTTCCCTTAATAAATGAAATAACCATCTGAAAATTAGTTTTCAGATCCAAATTCAAAAAGCAAAGACCTGACAGGATTTTCACTGAGCTGAGTTCACACAGAACATGAGAGCTAAGATGCGCTCACCCTGCAGCTGTCAAACACCACCATACAGTGTGGGTCCTTGGTGCTGGGCGACGAGGCTGAATGATCCACTTCAGGGGCCACGATGATGGGCTCAGGCTGGTCCCAGAAAGAATACTGGCAGAAGACAAAGTTGGACAGGTGCTGAGGAAGACCGGTGGCTTGAAGGATCTTTATCTGCACAAGAAGCACACATTAAAAATCCATCAACTGAGCAGAAATAAGATAAAAATCTGACACTCCACAGTTCTTTGAGAATGCTTGAGCCCCACCATGCAGACCAGTTTACGATCCTCAAATCCTGAGTCCTGGCTGTTGTCAGGATCGTCTCCTCCTGCCATGTTCTCCTCTAAGCCTCCTCCTACTCTCATCACCTCTACATGCAAGCGCCCAGAAACCTGACCGCAAGCAGGAGGAAGGAAAAGCTGCAGTTAGCCCAACCGAGAGCCTGAGAATCAGCCTGAATGGCTTTCCTTCTGATGTTTGAGGGTTTCGTTCTTTACAGCAACACACTGTAGCTTTAAACATCAGGCTGGAGATAACCCAGAGCCTTGCTGCCCTGATTAGATTATTTTAAATGCTGTGATAATACCTCTCCCTTCTGGTTGATGATGGGAACCGCGTACTGCAGCTTCACATCGTAGAAGAGACATGAAAGGAAGACATTAGCGACACCGATCAGGCTGTGGTTCTCCTGCTCATCAAAGAATGGGTCCGCCCGCCGGAAGTACAACCGCATCGCCTGGATGCAGGGGGGAGTTTAGACAACAACTTAAAGATTCTGTGATTTAAGACGGACTGGTTGTTCTGACTCACTGGATTGTCCTGATGGTGGTGCTGGTAGTCCTGCCACTCCTGGTACAGCTCTCTCATGTCCACCAGGCGGTTCTCCATCTTCTCCAAGTTCCAGATCTGTTTCCCTCGACACCGTCTTCTGACCTCAATCGCTGGTTCACTGAGCACTGCATCCCTCTACACACACACACACACACACACACACACACACACACACACACACACACACACACACACACACACACACACACACACACACACACACACACACACACACACACACACACACACACACACACACACACACACACATTAAGGGCTGTAAGGCCACTGGCTGAGCAGGCTTGTGTGAGGAGCTCATCCTGCTGTGAGACCTTGCGGTTGGCGTTCAGGTTCTCTGACGGGATCTGCAGGGTGACTCTGTACTCTGTGTGACGCTCCAGCTCGGCAGAGATAAAACACGCCTCCTGGACTAGAAGGTTTGCTCTCACTATTTGCTCCCTCAGTCTCCTGAGACTCCTCACCAACACAGCCTCCCTGCAGGAGGGACAGAAAAACATCAAGCTTCCATTTGTGTTATAATTGTAAGAAGCGTGGTGCACACACACTCACCTGTCCTCGCTCCACTGTCTCAGTCTGCTGGCAGAATGGCTCATCCCTCCAACGCTAAGCCTCTCCAGGCTGCGGTAGTGGGACTGCTGTCCTGGCCCCTGCTGTCCAGGCGTCTGTCCTCCAGACGGACCCGTAGACAGACGATCTGGATTGAGCTTCTTGCGGAGCTGCTGCAGCTCCTGCTCGTACATCTGCCTCTGTCTCTCCAGAGCCGAGCGCTTCTCTTCTTCGTGCTGCCTCTCCAGGGACTGGAGGACGGCCTGCATGGGGTCTGAGCGAACACGGTGGATACGAGTCACTAAACACCAGCGGGAAATAAGGAGGACGATAAAACCAACACGACAGGCTCACCATTGCTGCCCAGAGCCTTCATCATGACCTCCGTCTGTGCAAACTCGTAAGAGAAGCTGACTTCACTGGACACTTCGCTGGCTGTGTCTCCGTCAGCATCCAGCTGCTCACTGCTGCCACTGCTCTTCATCACACCCCCTTCCCCCTCCTCCTCCTCTGCTCCTCGCATGCGCCGCTTTGGCAGGTTTATCCTAGAAGAGAAAACCCACGTTTAATAGAGGAAAAGGTGAAACAGCAACAACTAGTTTAATCTGTAAAGAAGCTGAAGGTTTGAAACTATTTAACCTGAAGAAGTGGTTGTTCCCCCAGAGGATCCGGTCACCGTGGTGAAGCTGCAGAGTACTGGTGACAGGAGAACCGTTGACACACGTTCTACAACCCAGGCAAACAAAACACAGGCGTCAGCTGGAGAGGACCTGGCTGTTTATCCTCCACTATAAATAAAAACATCTGTCAGCAGGTCAGCAGCTACAGTAATCCGGTTCCTCGACGCTCATCGAGCGCTCATCAGCTCTGTTAGACTTGAGAGACAAAATGACGAGAACATTTGTGTTTTTCAGGTAACATGTTTGTTTACACCAAACGCAGCCAGGTTTCTCACCACAGCACAGATGTTTCATGTGCTGAACCCAGAAGTACCAGAAAGCACTATTCGTGCACAAACAAGCGTTTTTATATTTCCACGTTTTGACAGCTGTGTGGAGCTGAGGTGGCTCCATGTTGGACCTTCTGCCTCTCTGGTCTGGACTCAGGCTGCTGAAGCTCCTGGCCTCATTATGAAGACGGATGGTGTCAGTAGAACAAACAGAGTTACTCACAAACACATCTGGTGTTTGTACTGAATTAAAGCTGCTGTTCGGGGGGACTGATTACACTTAAACTGATCATTTATTTCTCTCAGTATGACAAAATTTGAATGTTTTCATGTTAAATCAGACTCTGATTATTAGTTATTGTTTTTAAATCCATACCATGCCGTTTGTTGACGACCTTTTTAAATCCTGACTGATGCAACATGTCAATGATTTCTACGGCACTTCCACTGAGCTGTGAGAAAACCACGGATCCGGTTCCCTTACTGCTCCTTACCGCGCGCTGGGGTAGGGGGTGAGGATGACAGCAGCCTCCGCGGTGATGTCAATCACACAGTGTTCTGCCAGGATGCCCATCCCACACAGCTGGATGTCCTGGGAGTCCGCCGAGCCCACCTTCGTGTGTTCCTGAGACAAGACGACACAATAAGTCCCCCGCTGCAGCAGACAGACCCATCCTGGTCATGTCTTTGATGCTAGAGTTATGAAGCCAGATTAAACACGCGTGCCAGCACCTTCAGGTAGTACACCAGCAGTTCGTTAAGGGCGGGATCAGCATTCAGGTTTACTAGGAAACTTTTATCGTCTCCGACTTTGATCCCTGAAGACTGAAGGGAAATTCCCAGACTCTCCAGCTGCTTCTGACGTTCCTACAAGCACAAAGCCTTGGACGTTAGCCGGGCGAGTGTTCTGGCTGGTTTCACGCAGCGGACGGATTAGGTGATAACTTACTTGCGCTATCTCCTCAGTTTTACGCAGCTTCTCCTCCCAGGTGACCGTCATCTCCTGGATCAACTTCTCAGACTCCTCCAGGCGCTCCTTCAGCTCCGGAGCTTTCAGAGACTGCAGCGCAGACAGCAGGTGAGGAAGTTTCCTAAACGTGACCCTTAAGGGGGTTGAAGCCGTCTCACCTCTGCCTGGGTCAGCTGCACTCGCAGTTTCTCTACTTCCTCTCGAAGCTCTCTGATGATGCGAGCATTGGGGTCTTCATTGACAATAGCGTGGTTGACGATGCTTTTTGCTCGGTCAGCGTAGCGCAGCGTGGACAGAGTCTCCTCGTAGTTGTCTGCTGCGGGACTCACGGTTGCAACCATGGCTGTGCGGCTGTTGCCTCCCAGGCAGTCCTGAAGACGAGCAGTTATAAACGGACGAGGGAGCTTAAAGCGAATGACTGAACATGCCGTGTGTTTAGTGTCGGTTTACCTTCAGCAGCCAGGTCAGAACAGAGTCTCTGTAAGGAACAAACTTGGTTTTGTTCTTAGCAGTTCCCTGTTCAGCCAGCGCCGAGATCACCAGACCCAGTGTGGTAAGGGACCTGGCGAAACAACACAAACACTAAATACTTTAATATCTGGTCATAATTTAATGTTGAAACCAAGCACTCACATGCTGAGTGTGTTTGCCACTATGTGTAGACCGATTCATCAGTCGGCCGA
Organism: Nothobranchius furzeri; assembly: GCF_043380555.1. Classification (NCBI taxonomy): domain Eukaryota; kingdom Metazoa; phylum Chordata; class Actinopteri; order Cyprinodontiformes; family Nothobranchiidae; genus Nothobranchius; species Nothobranchius furzeri. Next base: position 23,522,763 of record NC_091749.1, read on the forward strand.
TATACGCCATTTTTAATATAAGCCTCCTCAGTAAAGATTTACACTCAGACACAAGCCGGGGCAGCCTGGTGCTGCGGCTGAGCTGCTCTAAAAATGATTTCCAATTAAAATTACTTTTATTTAGCACTTGTGAATATTTAATACTTGGTTAGTTATGCTGATTATTTTTTTCTAAATTAATTTCAGTTTGATGTCTTTAACACAGCACAAACAGCTGCTTAAATTCAGTTTTCACAAACTAATGTAACTTCTAACATTTTGTGCACCAAATGATGTTTTTAGTGACATTTTAGCATGAAAACAAGGTGGAAAATGTCTGGATATTGGCCATGAAAATCGGCCCAAAAGATCGGCAGCAAAAATCGGCCATGACCATGACCTTTACTTATCGGTCGACCTCTATAGGGAGCCTAGGTCTCCTCCCTTGCCGGTCGGCTCACGAGTCCCCGGAATAACAAAAAATGAATGCAAGTCAAGTGGGGCTAAAAACGCTATTTTCTAATGCGCTTTGCCTTAGACCATGGATCACACATATGTCGTACTTATATTTAAGTGAAAAGTAATGGTGGTGTTTCGACCACGCCAGTCACGTACTTTGAGATTTATGAGCTTGTAAAAGTTCGTAATTAGCACGACCACATCGGCATGAGAATCGCTTCTCCGCTAGCGTAGCTGCTACTTACCACATGGCCAGATTCATGGTGGTTCTTTCCTCCTGTGGGAAGGACCTGAAGTTTGTTGAACTTACAGCCCTTCTCCCTCAGGTTTCTGCGTGTCTGGTTCGATGACGTCACTTTCGTGAAGTGCATTTGGAGTCCTGCACTTATTTTCACACAAAACCTAAAATAACGATTCCCCCCGTTCGAAAATAAGCGCGTTCTTAGTATCAAAATGGATATTTAAAATTCACGGACATCATATGTGAAATCCATGGCACATAAGAAGTGGAATTAGAAAATAGCGTCTTTAACCCCGTTGACTTGCATTCATTTTTTCGTTCTTCCGGGGACCCGTGGTCGAGAGGGAGATGGGCGTGACTTAGGCTCCCTGTTTTCAGTGACCAGAGATGGGATGTGTTTGTTTAACTGCAGGTACCAACACGGGTACTGCGAGTGTGTTTACTTGTTAATGTTGCTCCCCTCCTTCAGTCGCTCTCCTGCTGCACCGGTTTTTGCTGCTCGCTCACTTCCAGCCAAGTCCACCAGACTTAACCGACTCACCTTCTCCCCACTAGTCTGCAGACACAAGGAGAGAACGGAGCCGTGAAGAAAAGTCTCTCTGTTGTACACCTCTGTCTCTGCACCCATGCTGCAGCTTCAGCTGGCGCCTTGCAGCAATGCTCGGTTCTAGAACTTTACTGTCCGGTTCCTGTGGAAATAAACACTTGGCACTCCCTCCAGCTGTTCACAAACACCTCTTGTTTGGAGAAGGGACTTTGTGTTTAAGGCTTTCTCCTTCTGAAAGAAGCCTTTTCCACTTTTCCTCTACCGAGCAGGTAATGACATCTCCGGGTCTCATCCTGAAAGCTTCCGTCTGTGATTTCCTGGGAAGGATATTATATCCCATCTGTGACTGCTCAGCAGCTGACAGGACCTGCTGACAAACTAAAGCAGCACATCAGCACACACACACACACGGTTTCTATGGAGCTACCCAACCTCTATGTTTAGGCAGACACGGGAGTTTTAACCAAGCCTGATGTGTTCTCTCTCTCTCTCTCCCTCTCTCTCCCACACACACACGCACGCACGCACGCACGCACGCACGCACGCACGCACGCACACACACACACACACACACACACACACACACACACACACACACACACACACACACACACACACACACACACACACACACACACACACACACACACACAGGTCTAAAAACATCCATGGTGGCTGAAGAAGTCACTCCCAGTAAACCCGAGCCTGGTTCAGAAACCACATGCCGACTCAGCAGCGATAACAACAGCGGACTCCGTTTGTCTCGTTTCCTTCTCCAGTACGGCCAAACGAACTTCAGAAATGCATAAAAGTGGTCTGGTGACCAGCATCAGCCTGATCAGTGATCAGCTCATCAAACTCAAATATCAGATTTCTTTTCTGAATGTGAATGGACCGCAAACGGCAGTACGAACAATCCTGCTCTGTAAACTCACGGTTGCTAAATGCTCTTTACGCTAGCATCAATAGATCCTCTACATAAAACGTTTTACCTCCAGAATTAAACATTTCTAGTTCATAAAAACACCATATTTTAAAAATGTATAGTTTTCTGGAGTATACCAGGATCAGCGGCTTAGAACTGCGCAAGAGTGAAGATCAGGCCTCGTGTCCTGAACTGGTGCATCTACTGGACTGACTAGAAGAGGAGTGAGAAGGTTCTTAAGAATACAGTCTTAGGGTTGCACTGTCCTGAATAACAGACAAACCACAACAACAAAAATGTGACTTCGTATTTCTATCAATCCCTGGAGCTGTCACTGAGTCCCAACAGACACATCTGTGGGAAAACTCACATAAAGGTGCATGATGACATCCTGTGGTCAAATTAGGGTACTGCAGGTCATGTTTCAAAACAAACATCTCACTCCTGCTGTGTGAGTTTCGTGGCTGTTGCCAGTTACAGATCAGCACCATAGATTATAGATAAGTGAAGATGAGTCGTACACACAGTGGATGAATACACTTCACTATAATATCCAGTTGTGGGCAATTTAAAAAGTAGCTTCAGATCATTTTAGAGCAGACTATTTGTTTTATTCACTATTAGCATTTTTAGCTAAATATCAGCCTCTAGCCTTCTTTACCCAACAGAGTAAAACAAAAGGATGCTGTGGTTACTTAGGATACATCAGACAGAAAATACCTGAATAATAAAATTAAATTGGTCAAGAACCAAGTAGGGCTGAAGAGTAAAGACCAACTCCAGGCAGCAGTCACTCGACTCGGCCTCAAACATCCACAGCTTCCAACCTTTACAGTGTAAACTCAGTTACTAAACACATCAGAAAGCACAGCAGATGATTAAGAAAAAGCAATAAGAATAAACAAGAACAAGCTTCCATAACAATAAGTGTCTTGTGTGTTTGTTGTGAACACACACCTGTTCAGAGTCTGATCATTAGGGTCATGCCAGCAGCCTACATGGCTTTTTATCTGGCTAAATAAGCATCTGTAAGCAGAGCAGCTACCTGTCTCCGTAACCAGATCAGCTGGCAGAATGTGTCAGCCTACTTGGCAGCAGCACCTGCTCAGAACACGTGTGACGACATGAACATCTAACTACACACGCTAATCCTCTGATCTGGTCCACACCACCATCACACGACTACAGACCATGTTTTATCCTTTACATTACAGGGCGTGGTGATGTCACCAGCAACAACCTGAGGTTCGATAGCAAACAAGGTCAAAGTGCAAACTGAGTGAGCTCTGGTGGTGACGCAGATGTGAGCTCATTAATATCCTTACCATCCCATAACTGCCTGTTAGAATCAGCTCTGCTGTGAAAAGCTGGGCTCCGACGCTCACATTACCAGTAACTGTACTCAAAGCTGGAGATGAAAGACAAGAGGATATAGGACGGTGCTAAAACACCTAAATAAGGAACGTGACCACAGAAGTCAGTTCAGAGGCCTGTGAGGGAATAAAACTAACTTCATGTTTCTGTTTTGGTGAACAAGTAGCATTTCAAGGAGTTTTTTTATAAACATTTCCAGAGACGATGCTCTGCAAGTGTCACCAGGAAGAGTGTTTCAGAGAGTTGGGGCTGCAGCATGGATAACAGCCGTGCACAAACACATCTTCTTCCTTTCTCCTTTCAGCAGCAGAACACCGCAACACAAAAGCCTGGTGGGTCCAGCAAGAGGAGGTCATCTAATGAGGATGAAAATCATCTCACACCACCACAGTGACACCCACTTAGATGTTTTTTAGTGGAGGGATGGGTCCCCGCTGAACCATCGTACGCCCTGGTGTTGGGCGAGTCTACTGGAAACAGAGCAGGCTGTATCCGCTGACTAACTCAGTCATGCCTGTGAATTATTAACAGGATTTGGTGGTAGCAAGAAACAGGAGCAGGGAGGATTAAGCGGGTCGCTGAGGAAAGAAAACTAGTGATTTTGTTTTTCCCAAGGAGGTTCTGGTCACTCTGCTGACATCACTGGGTTTGGTAACAGGCTGTTTGATCACAAGCTTACCAGAAACGGTCTGATTTGACAATAACACAGCCTGAAATCTTAAAGATGAAATATATGCCTACAAAGAGTCCCATTTCCATTTATAACCCTCATGATTGTGCTGCCGTCAGACAGCTGAAGGCTCTGTGAAGGAAATCCAAGCGCGCCTGATGTGACTGAACAGTGTGATGCAGAGCGGCTTTGATTCGGTGCAGGATCAGCTTTCCACACACGACTGTAAAGACAGAGCCTCCACACAAATAGCTGGCCTGTGAGAGGTGTGTGACTGTGTGAAGAGAGAAAAGGTGTGATTGGTGTCTGGCCTGTGCCGTTTCAAGCAGCCGTGAGCATGACCAATCATATAATCACATGAGCTGAGCTAAATCTGTGGCAGGAATGCAGAGCATAGACGGGCTCCTGCTGCAGCTCTGGGGGGGGGCGGGGCCTATGGTGCAGATAGAACCCACATACCTGGAGCAGGAAGCTGTTCTTTACTACAGACTATACATTTATCAAATCGAATGCACACATATATATATATATATATATATATCTGTTTTACTCAGCGGTGTGTGTTGACGGCTTACCCCAGACCGCAGGTCTTTGAGTGTGTGTGTGAGGATGATGTTGAAGACAGCATGTGATCTACTGCTCTCCTCGTTCATGTTGGTGGCGGCCACGGTGCGAGACTTGTTCCCCTCCGACATCAGAGACTCAATATCCTGAAGTAACGAACAACACGTTATAATACACACAATAATCTAAGAAAAATTCTTGTGGCTCGGCTATTATAAGAAATACAACAGTTAACGATCACTTTACAGAACTTTATTTTAAAAATGTCAATACAACAGACACAAATCATGACAAAAGAGCCACTTGTAAACAAATACACATCAACAGCACCTGCCAGTTTGGCAGGCGTGACTCAAAAGTTTAGTATGGGATTAGATTTGTGCCAATAGGATCAAGAAAAACACTTTGGAGAGCAAACAAATTTTAAGACATTGAGAGAAAAAACATTGGTTTCAAAAGAAAAACTTACGATCTGAATCTGATTCTTAAAATGATCAAGAAAAACACTTTGACGGTCAAACAAAAATTAAAAAATTGACAAAACAAAAATATTGACTAAAGGAAAAAAACATGTTTCAAAAGTAAAACTTACTATCTGAATCAACTTCTTAAAATGAGTAACAAAGTAGGTTTCCTTTTTCTGTTTGCCTCTATGTGTTTTTGTTATCAATTTCCTTAGTTTTGTTCTCGCTGCTCAGAGCTTTGCTCTCACTACCAGATTTGCACTTACACTGTCTGGCTTTCTCATTTGCAATCCCTGAGTTTTTGGTTGCAATTCTGACACAACCCTTTTGGGTGGGCGGGACTTCTGAGAAGTCCTCTCCCATAGGACAGTGGTTTCTCTTGAGTGACAGTTCAGTGACCTGGAAGTGACGTAGCCTCCAAGACATTTTTTTTTCTACCTGGTCAACAACATGAATTTTGAGCCCCAAACACATTATTTCTGCTGTCTGTGGTGTCTACTGAGGACCTAAAGTGAGTAATTATAATATATTTTATCTTTTCTTAGTTAATCTGTAAGTTAAACCACTTTTTAAGTTGGTTTTAAGCAGACGTTAGCTCACTAGCTAGCTGCTAAGCAAGCCATTGTGCTAGCCTCAGGACAATGGTCTATTGTTCCAGAGACGTATTAAAAACTCATCTTAACATATTCATTACTGGTTTCATGGAATAAATTATTGCAGTTTATGTTAATAAGTTTGCTAATTTTTCAGGAACCTGGAGCTAACCTGTGTACTGCTAACTTGCTACAGAGGAAGCAGCAGAAAGCTGAGCTAACAGGCTGTTTTGCAGGTAAATACTATTTTAGTGGAACTGCAGGATTTTTATGGTATAACTCAGACAGAATCTACATGAGCTATTGTGGGAAGACATTTAAACTACATTTACATACAGATAAATGTATTTTTTATTCCATGTTACTTGGATGGGCTAAACAAGTTCATAGTTCTGCCTGCTCCTTTTTCAGTGAAACGAATGGATTATATGATGTAACTCTGACTGAATAATTATCTAAGTGAGAATGTTTGATAATAAATTTCTTTCCAGTATACAGATCTGACATTTGTTTGTCAGAACAAGACAAATCAGATTCAATGTGCTTTCTGTCACGTGTTCTATATTCTCCATCAAAAGAATGTTATCCAAGGCAGATAATCAATAATGAGTTTAATACATGCTTTTAATTTTTACATAAAATCTATATTTTTGCCTAAAAGCTATTTTAGACTGGCTTTCTCAGTCCTAGCACCGTTACTCTGGAACCAGTTGCCACCCTCAGTTAGGCTTTCCCCCTCTCTGCCAGTCTTTAAGAATCACCTAAAAACACACCTCCTCCGCTTGGCGTTTCCAGAACATGTTTGATTATGGCCCTCTTTTATGTTGAATTTATTTCAGTTTTCATTGGTTCACTCAATCCATCCACTCAATCCAAATGTGTTTCACACATTTGTCCTGTACCAGAGTGTTTCATCTATCTTGTAATTTCCATTTTGTATTTTGTAATTTGTATTTTGTAATTTGAATTGCTTTTATTGTTGATTTATTCAATATATTTACCTACAACTGTACCATGTTCAGCGCTTTGGGCTTCCTGACAGGGTTGCGGAAGGTGCTTTATAAATAAAGCTTTGATTGATTGATTTTTTATTTATTTGTTCTTTCTTTTTAGATTGAAAACTACTGCATTGCATTACAATGGAAGTGCTACACGGCCACATGCATCAACTGCAGCTGGTGAGCTAAGACACACCATAGTGTACACAAAGTACACTGCAGACAAGGGATGTAAGAAAATATCAATATGACAATATATCGCAATATATTTTCCCAGTGATATTGTATCGATATTATCAAACTGTGTCTCTAAAATATCGATATGGCAATATATCGTGATATTTTTTCCTGAGATATTACATCCATTTTCAAAAGCAGTGTATCTAGTTTTTGGAAGAATTTACATGCAAACATTTGTGTATTTTCTTTGTTTTTGGTGCACTTTAAATGTCGACCGCTAGTCGGCAGCAGTGTGCATTGGGTTTTGTTTCCACCATTGAAATTTAAATCTCGCTATTATGGTTCAGATAAAGCCGGGCGTACACTGTGCGACTTTTTCACTCGCAGCGTTCAGCTTCAGCTCAAACTGTACGACTTCCTCGCAGGGCAGATCTCACGAGTCAGGCGCTCACACTGTACGACCCAGTTCTCGGATGCGACCTGACTGCTCATACTGTACGTCTGGTAGCAACACGTCGGCCCTAAAAATGTGCTAAAAATAGCAGTTTTTACTCAACACGTCAGACGTTTTTGTCTTGTTTTGCCTGTTGTCCTTCGGGAGTGCTGCAGGAGGACACACAGGGATTTATGGGGGTTGGATGAGGAAAACGAAATAAAGAAAGTAAATCTGTGTTTTGTGATCAGTTTAATTTGACATGAACACGACAAACACGCTTTCTTGACAATCTTTGTGAGTAAAAAAAACGTGTAGAAATAAAAACGAACAACGTGTGTTATTAGGGAAATAGCGAGCGAGCGGCGTTGATGCAGGATTGCGCATGGGCCGTGAGCGGTTCTGATACTTTTTGGGTCGCAGCTGCTCGCAGCGCCGCTTCAACAGTGCGATACCCTCACGAGGGACGAGCTAAATATTAAACACGCCAGAAGTCCGTGCGAGCTCACGATTGCTTATCGGCAGCTGGTCACCTGGTGTTAATTGCCTCTCGTAACCCCCTGTACACTACACGACCGCTCGGCGCAAAACTCACCCCGATGTCGTGGATTCTTGCACGACTGGAAAATCGGCTCAAAAAAGTGAAAAAGTCGCACAGTGTACGCCCGGCTGAAGTCATGTTACATGTGTTAAGTATCAGTTTGGACTGTTTATTGAATATTCCTACAATAAATTCAGTCAAAAATACAGATCCCTACTGCAGACCAATCCCACCTCATGTATTTCATAGGATGTATAATAAACCCACAGTGATGGTTATGGATAAATATCTGTACTAATGGTAATCTTTTTCCATTGTTTCCAGTTGACAAGCATATGGACCTATTGTTCGAGTCCGTGGTGGTGGATGCTCTATCATATCAGGAGTCCGTGGTGGTGGATGCTCTATCATATCAGGAGTCTGTGGTGGTGGATGCTCTATCATATCAGGAGTCCGTGGTGGTGGATGCTCTATCATATCAGGAGTCTGTGGTGGTGGATGCTCTATCATATCAGGAGTCCGTGGTGGTGGATGCTCTATCATATCAGGAGTCCGTGGTGGTGGATGCTCTATCATATCAGGAGTCCGTGGTGGTGGATGCTCTATCATATCAGGAGTCCGTGGTGGTGGATGCTCTATCATATCAGGAGTCTGTGGTGGTGGATGCTCTATCATATCAGGAGTCCGTGGTGGTGGATGCTCTATCATATCAGGAGTCTGTGGTGGTGGATGCTCTATCATATCAGGAGTCTGTGGTGGTGGATGCCCTACCATATCAGGAGTCTGACTAAGTACCTGTGCCTGAACCTCTCTGTGTCTAGTTCAAAAGACCGTCTGTAAGCAGGCACAGGTTAAGATTTTAAAAGAACCTGTAAGGTGAGCAACACAACACAATATAAATCTTTATTATTGTTGTACGCTGTACAGCTAGAATAAACTTGCATGCTCAGAAGCCACGTATGATTACATCGCCTACAGGTTGCCTGATGCTGAACTTCGGGCAGCTGCGTGTGACTGTACTCCCGAGGAACAACCGCCTGTTGGAGGAGTCGTTGTGTTGCTGTCAGGAGTTTGGGTCGGAGTCCTGGGTTTGTGTTCCCTTTAATCTCTTCCTTAGCCTTGCTAGTCACCATTGCAGAGCACCATGGAGAGGCTTACCTGAAAACTCTTCTCATGGGGCAGGCACATCCTCACACACCTGTAACCCCATCCTTGAATAAAAGCTGGTAGCTGGTCACTCATCAGTGTTTTAACCCATATCTAGCCCATGACTCTGCCGTTTTTCAAACTTACGTTCTCATGTTCTATGCAGATCTATGGGAATTCTTTCCTTGAAGCTCCTGATCACACAACTATACTGGCAGTCGGCTTACCCACTACCTTCTGCTCACCCGCTTGCAACTCATGCTGTCATTCTCCCAGACTTCTGGTTGTTTCTCCACCATTCTGCTGTCTCCCGTCTGCGCTACAGCTTCAGACCGTAAGTACCTAAACTTTTCCTTTTGTAAGTCATTCTTTAGTCATTACTAACACTCAATTTTATCTCAGGGCCTTCTGATCTTTAAACACTAATACCTGTGGCTCCATCTCTGTGGCGTTTCTCAGTCTCTGTAAGCTACCTGCACAGTCTAAGAAAAACCTGACCTGTTGCCTCTTACTAACCTCTGCTCTTCCTCGCAGAAGCTTCTGGTTCCTGATCTCCAGCTGTTACCTCTTCAGTCATCTGTCAAACATTTTAATAAACTGTTTTTAGCTCATTTGTCTCCTGAGTTTCTCTGCATGAAGGTCAGGTTGTTGCAAAAATCATGACATCAGCAATTACTTTGCACCACTCTGTTAAACAGCTGATATTAATTTCAAGTGTATCTTTAAAAATACATTGAATGTCAAAGTGAATGAAAGGCATCCATTCAGCTTTCGGTGTCTAATGCAGGATTTTATGGACAGGCACCAAAACAGGAAATTTATAAATTGAGATTTATTTATTAAATCAGGTAATCCATAATAAAATACTAATGTTTAAAGTCCGGAGGAGGGAGGAAGGCTTTATAGCAGAGGTATTCAATTCTAGTCCTGGATGGCTGGTATCCAGCACGTTTTAGTTGTTTCCCTGCTCCAACACACTTGAATCAGGGGTTGAATTACCTCTGCAGCAGCTCTGCAGAAGCCTGTTAATTATCTGCTGACTGAAATCAGGTGTGTTGAAACAGAGTTAAAACTAAAACGTGCTGGATACCGGCCCTCCAGGCCCAGAAGTAAATACCCCTGCTTTATAGGCACAGAGAACTCCCATCAGGATCCTGGAGACGGCACAAGGAGATGACGACATGAGTGTGCCCTCCCAGATCACACCAACACCACCTGACCACATGGAGGCATGTGTCTGTAAGAAAGAAAAACTGGTGATGTATGAGAAAAAAATCTACGAACAAAATCAAATTTACAGTTGTTTAACCTGCTGAGCATCGCCTCCCCAAAGAGCAGCACAAAGGTGCAACTGGCTCAGAACCAGGGTGCTCCGTTATGCAGGTGGTCACCTCCTCCTGCTGACACCCGAGGATTACCTACAACAAAGGGAAAACTGATATCAATAAGGAAATAATTAAATCAGAGCTAAAAGTTTAATTTCAGTGTGACGTTTGAGATTGTGGGAAATAAATGTGGACATTATGATTTTCTATTGTGGGGTCAGTACCTTGGGCGTTTCTCTGCAGCAACATTTTGTCTGGCTGACAATGAAGTAGAAAAGTCACCAGTTGAGGCAGAGTTACTATATTACTCCAGCTAAGCTAAATGTAGCTAAACTAGACACTAGTCACCAGACTATGGTTACTATAGATTTACTAGAGAGTTACATCATATAATCCATTCGTTTCACCGAAAAAGGAGCAGGCAGAACTATGAACTTGTTTAGCCCATCCAAGTAACATGGAATAAAAAATGCATATACATGTAAATGTAGTTTAAAAGTCTTCCCACAATAGCTCATGTAGATTCTGAGTTATACCATGAAAATCCTGCAGTTCCACTAAAAGAGTATTTACCTGCAAAACAGCCTGTTAGCTCAGCTTTCTGCTGCTTCCTGTGTAGCAAGTTAGCAGTACACAGGTTAGCTCTAATAGCTGCAAAGTCTCTGATGTGCCACAGGTTCCTGAAAAATTAGCAAACTTATTAACATAAACTGCAATAATTTATTCCATGAAACCAGTAATGAATATGTTAAGATGAGTTTTTAATACGTCTCTGGAACAATAGACCATTGTCCTGAGGCTAGCACAATGGCTTGCTTAGCAGCTAGCTAGTGAGCTAACGTCTGCTTAAAACCAACTTAAAAAGTGGTTTAACTTACAGATTAACTAAGAAAAGATAAAATATATTATCATTACTCACTTTAGGTCCTCAGTAGACACCACAGACAGCAGAAATAATGTGTTTGGGGCTCAAAATTCATGTTGTTGACCAGGTAGAAAAAAAAATGTCTTGGAGGCTACGTCACTTCCAGGTCACTGAACTGTCACTCAAGAGAAACCACTGTCCTATGGGAGAGGACTTCTCAGAAGTCCCGCCCACCCAAAAGGGTTGTGTCAGAATTGCAACCAAAAACTCAGGGATTGCAAAGGAGAAAGCCAGACAGTGTAAGTGCAAATCTGGTAGTGAGAGCAAAGCTCTGAGCAGCGAGAACAAAACTAAGGAAATTGATAACAAAAACACATAGAGGCAAACAGAAAAAGGAAACCTACTTTGTTACTCATTTTAAGAAGTTGATTCAGATAGTAAGTTTTACTTTTGAAACATGTTTTTTTCCTTTAGTCAATATTTTTGTTTTGTCAATTTTTTAATTTTTGTTTGACCGTCAAAGTGTTTTTCTTGATCATTTTAAGAATCTGATTCAGATCGTAAGTTTTTCTTTTGAAACCAATGTTTTTTCTCTCAATGTCTTAACATTTGTTTGCTCTCCAAAGTGTTTTTCTTGATCCTATTGGCACAAATCTAATCCCATAGTTTAGCCTCTGAACCCTGAACATAAAATAAGTTCTGTTACTTGACTTGATAATGCATCGTGTTTCTACGTCTAGGCGTCAAAATGATGTCGATTTTTAGGCGTTTCATTCAAAGAATTTTAAGTTTGACCAAATCTGATGTACGCCGTTGTGTGTGGGGCTGCTGATGTGCATCCAGATCAAGAGCATTGTTAAATTACAATGCAGCTTTACTAGAGAAGTCTTCAGCTACTCCAAGTCCGTTAGGATCGAACTGTTAGAACGGACGAAAACTCGCATCTCAAAGGGCTCGACATTAGTGATGCTAATCAGCGCAGACACTAATCAGTATAGATCAGAACTGTTATTGTTGTGCTCAGGCCTGGAGGAGAGAAAAGAGCCCACACATATTTATCGCTGATATTCCAGACGAGGGCCGATGGTAGGAACATCTGCACAGACTTTTACCAAACAGCTGGAACCCAGAGCTGTGCATGTGAGAGTGGTTTACCACAGCCTACGGCGCATTGCCCTCCCTGTATGCCTAAATAACTCCGCTGTTCCTCTGGGAATAATTACTGGATGTATCTGTAGTTATAAGCTCACTGAAGCACTGAGGGTCAACAAGTCAAACTTGGGGATGAGAAAGCATTTGAGTAATTTCAGCAGGTGCAGCCTTGTATAACCCCCCTAAAACAAGCCATTTGTGAGCTCCACGTCAGAGAAAACCTTAGTGAGATAATCCAGCGGACGTAGTCAAAAGAGAACATCATCACTGCGATGACAGAGAAAACCCAACGTGAGAGCAAGGGGAGAAATAAACATCTTTACCTTGTAGCTGGCAACAGCAAGCCGAGACAGGCCATCTACATATGGACCCAAAACTTTATGTTCCCTCACCCTCAGAGTTTGTCTCCCCCTGGACACAAAACAACACACACACACACACACACACACACACACACACACACACACACAGCCACGCTCAGTGGTTACTCTCCTAGCTGAGTTTCAGATGATCCCAGCTCACAGACTCGGTGCTCTGACCCTGACTGAAACATGCTCCTGGCTGGACAACTCCATCATTTGTGGATTCACAGCAACGGCGCATATGGCTGTCAGATGGTGTGCTTCTCTTTGGCTTATTTTACCGAGGTTAAAGGTCCTGTTCTGAGTGAAGGTCAAAGGTTATGGCGTCTGGGCCAGCAGACGGAGGCCTAAAGGGCTGATTTACTGCTGACCTGCTGGACATTAACAATCAAGGCAGACCGCTAATCTTTCATCCACTGACCGCTGCCCACCACAGCAGACGGCAGGAGCCATCACTGTGCTCTGAGAACATTAGTGCTTAGTTAACCTGAAACAGCATCACTCAATATAGAGAAATATGCTAGGCGTGGTTTCATGGTCAGCATAATATACTAAATTAATACTCCACTGGATTGTAAACAGGATAAAGCAGTGTTGTAGGGTCCTACCCTTTAGGGTCGAGAAGATCTCGGACCTTCTCGTTGTAAATCTCCATGTAGGACACCTCGACAGTGAAGCTCTCTTCCTCCCGCTGCTCCAGTTTGGTTCGTTCAAACAAAGCGCTGCACAAGCGAGGAATCAGGCCCGGCTGGTCCCCAGAACCCATCATGGTGTACGACTTCCCCGAACCTTCAACATACAAACAGATTTAAGCGCTAGGGAGAAACGGACGTACGATCAACCAGAAGCAGAAACTATCAGCCTTCTATAGGGAGACCCCGTCTATGACCAACACCTCCGTTAATGTCCAACACGTTTGTAGCTTGATTATCTCTGACCCCGTCACCACTCATCCACAAAAAGACTGTTCTACAACCTACAGCAACCAACACCTCCTGTTAGGCAAACAGCCCTGTTCAAATATAGAAACAAAGAACATTCTCATCAGACTGAAGACTAAATAATAAGGTGTCTAGCAGGAAATTACCAGTCTGTCCGTAGGCAAAGATACAGGCGTTGTAGCCCTGGAAGGCGTTGTGGAGAAGGCTTTCCCCAAGGCACTGGAACACCACTTCCTGACCTGAAACAGTCATCCACACACAAGTTGTCATTTAAAGCCAACATTAATTATGTCGTGAAATTACAGAAGAACGGATTCTGCTTTTGAGGGCCAATACTGATTTCCAGTTCTTGTACAACTCTCACCAACCTTTTCTGAGTTTTCTTTTTTCTACAAGAACTGAAGTTAACAATCGTTTTTAACACATTTCTGATTAATTTAATTACTGAAGTCAAACTTCCAACTGGAAGGACTAACCAGTATTTTGGTGCATCGCTACATAAAATGGACACAATTCTGTTTGACTTCTTATTTTAAGCAATAAAAATAAACACTCAACTGACCTGCAAATCTTTCCGTATCAGTCTCATCCATGGACCAGAAGCAATAATCATAAGCAAAAACCTGAAGGAACAAAAGAAGCTTGAGATGCACAGGAGTCTGAAAAACAAAAGCCCGAGCTGATGGCCTTGCCTGTCTGAGTCCGCTCTAGTGGGTTACTGTTCTTATAAGGGCCTGATTAAAATGTAGGTGTCTGCCTCACCTGTTGTGGTAAGAACCAAAACTTCATGTAAAGTGTTTTCAGATGACTGTGATAAAATAAACAGCACTCAGTGGCGTTATTAAGAGATATAAACACACACCTCCCACCTCCAAGACGCTTTACAGACCCTAATCCACCAAAAATATTCTAATTGTGACATCACGAGGACTAAAATCATTTTAGATTCATAAATAATTTAACTGATTTTTTGCTAACATTAATTATCTTGGATGTATGATGTGATTGGTAATAGGTTTGTTTTCTAAATCCATTTTTTAACAACTTTAAAAGGCTGAGAACAAAAGAAAGCTTGTGTAGTCATGGACGTAATTTTTTTTTGGGGGGGGGGGTACATGTCCCCCCCACTTTTTACAAAGTCAAGTTTTGACCCCTGCACTTTTTACCATCCAAAAACAATATTACGCAATATTAAAGTGACACTGGTTGAGCTCTAGGACCAAGCAGAAAACAACTGTTTGTGTTGAAGCCTGTTTCATATTAGAACATACTGTAAAGATCCCCCCCCACATCTAAAGTGAAAATTACGTCCATGTGTGTAGTCATAAGTGACATCACTGCATTTGGAGTAAAGGGCAAAAATTACAGTTTCCCCCCTAATTCGCTAGGGGCTGGATTATGGAGCTAGGATTGGGACAATATCACATGTAAACTGTACCAATTTTTTTTAACTTGTCACATGTTTTGTAACTAACTTTCATCTTGTAGCATGTAATCCACGTTTTGTGACATGTAACTTTCATTTTGAAAAACATAACTTTTGTTTTGCAACACGTCACTCTCGTTTTGTAACACCTCATTCTTGATTCGTAACACGCAAAACTATTGTTTAGAAACGCATAACTATTGTTTAGTAACGCAAAACTATTGTTTAGAAACGCATAACTATTGTTTAGTAACGCAAAACTATTGTTTAGAAACGCATAACTATTGTTTAGTAACGCATAACTATTGTTTAGAAACGCATAACTATTGTTTAGTAACGCATAACTATTGTTTAGAAACGCATAACTATTGTTTAGTAACACATAACGTTCGTTTCATAACTTTTGTTCTGTAACACATAATTTTCGTCTTGTAAGTTGTAGCACATAACTTTTGTTTTGTAGCATGTAATTCTCGTTTTGAAACATGTAACTTTCAACAGGTAACATGAATCTTTCCTTTTGTAAGTTTCAAATTGACACTCTCAGAACGAACATTCCAGTCTACAGTTACAAAACTTAAGTCTATATGTACAAAACGTATTGTCCCAATTCTAGCTTTCTTCCTCAAAGAACCAATGCCATGCCTTGTCCTGTTCTAATTCAAAATGTAAGTTCTTTATTTGCATCAGTTTAATTTCTCTAAAAATGACCACCAACTCCTAGTAAAGAGTGAGAATATATGCAAGATTGGTTGTAAGCAGCACAAAAGACCTCTGCCCTCTTGCCATGATTGGACAGGAATCCAAGACTCATCATTGGCTGGTCAGACAAAGCCTCTCATTGGTTCTTTAGAAAAGGAAGCTAGAAATGTTTTGTAGCACATAGATATAAATATTGTAACTGTAGACGGAGATGTGCGTTTTGGAAGTTATGATTTGAAACTTGTACATTGATTATTTCTGCAAGTTACAAAATGAAAGTTTCATGTTATGTACCAAAGGTTGCATGTTACAAAATGAGAATTATGTAATAAAAAAATTAAAGTTACCTGTTACACAACATGAATTACATGCTACAAAACAAAAGTTAGTTTCAAAACATGTTATAAAACTTGGCTGACAGAAACAGAAAATATTGACAAACTGTGAAGTTAAATGACCAAGAACAAAATCAAAAATATTACAGGGACCAAGTTTATTTTTGTATTTAAGTTGATCATTTAAACGAGGGGCTGACTGTTTTCACAATATTCCAAATCACAACTTTTAATACTGGCATTCAGTTTAGACTGTTAATGGGAATCCAGAGATGACTTTGTTTAATACAGAGATTCATCATCAATATGAAAGCATATGTGCTGGCGTGTGCCGTTACCTTGGACTGATTCCTGATGACGTTGGGAAGATCAAAGTCCACAGGACCATGGGAAAGAGAGGACATTTAGAGCGCATTAATAAAGAATTCCGCTTGCTGGTCACGAGGAGCTAACATTTAGCTCTTTTACACTCACACACTTCACAGAGCTGAGAGTCAGAGAGGGAAACACAGATGGCAAAGCTAAAAGAAACACTGGAGCCGCGACACGAGAATGTCTGCTTTTGACCACTTATCTAAAGACATAATAATCATGTGTGTATGCAGGTCTTAACATTGTATTCATATCAAAAACCACCTCTAGTGTGTGCGTGCGTGTGTGTGTGTGTGTGATTAAAAGGGGGCCAGAATCAGATAATGATGCACAACGGTTAGTGGCTCATGGTCACACACAGCTGGACGAACGTGGGGAAAAGAGCCTCTAATGAAAGTGAAAACAGAAGAGAATGTGTGCATAAACCAATCACTGTCCTTTCCAGGTTTTGTTGAAGAGCTTGCTGATGGGGTGACTGTCTTTGCACTGAAGCTGTAACTGTATCCAGGTGAACAAGGTTACACTCTCCATCTCTCTTCCTTCAGCATAAACCTACATCCGCTGAACAGCTTCTTTTCTTTATTGGTAAATTCAATACCAGGGCAGTCCTCTGGCAGATACATCCTGCAATTAAGTCTGCAGCTGGTAACACTACGCACTTCCTGCACATCGTTGGTGGCATAGCAACCAGCAGTGAACTTGGACATGACTCGTACATGAGCGACAACCTCACTGACTATTCCCTGTGGGGAGCACATCAACCACTTTTTCATGTTTGAAAGCACCACAACAGCTGCAAGTGTAAAAAAGAAAAAAAAAAAGTCTGTCAGCAACAATAAAACCACTACAAAATCCTCTGGCGATACTGCACAAAGCTTTGAGGTGATAATGTTAGTAAAGGTGTAAACGCTGTTCATGAAAGAGTTTATGACTGAAGTGGTAACAGGAAACTACACAATTAATCATTCTCCCTCTCCTGATAATAACATTTTACTTTCTTTGACGTTGGATGTGCTACTACTAGTTTACCCGCTTAATTATAGATTCACTAGGATAAATGCAATAAAGTTTATCTCTCACCAAATAGAATATTTACTAAGAAATCACAATGTAGCCATAGAAACACTACTTGGTATAAATGATGTGTGTGTGTGTGCGTGCGTGCGTGCGTGTGTGTGTGTGTGTGTGTGTGTGTGTGTGTGTGTGTGTGTGTGTGTGTGTGTGTGTGTGTGTGTGTGTGTGCGTGTGTGTGTGTGTGTGTGTGTGTGTGTGTGTGTGTGTGTGTGTGCCTGCTCTGTCTTCTCGATCCTCAGTGAGTTGTGGAGGATGGCTGCTTATACTGAGCCAGGATTCTCTGGAGGTTTCTTCCTGTTAAAAGGGAGTTTTCCTCTCCACTGTCGCTGCATGCTTGCTTAGTATGAGGATTGCTGTATAGTCACTGACACTAGTCAGTGACTTGATGCAATGTGCTGGGTTCCTTATATAGGAAACATTATTTCTGATTGGCTTATTGAACTGACCTGAATTGGAATGTTTATTATGTGAAGTGCCTTGAGACGACTCTTGTCGTGATTTGGCGCTATATAAATAAACTTGAATTGAATTGAATTACAGCAATGTGTCTTCAGTTCACTCATTCATGAAGAAAAACTGCCTCGAAACTAGGGATGCAACAACTATAAATGTTGGTGGTATGATTGTAGTCTGAGAAATAATAACGGTTTCACAATTATTTTACATGAATTGATTTCACATCTGTATTAACACATATAAATCACACACACTCTATAAATTGATAAAAGGCTTGAATACAATCTATAAAGGCTTTGAACCCCTGATATATCTATTGTTCCTTTTCAGAGATTTTGCTTGGAAAAATTCACTCTGCTACTGATTTGCAATGTTGATGTTTTATCTCCACAAATAACACAAGCCTGGATGAGTTCTGCTGTGTGGTGGAGTTGTTAATGGTAGCGGTTAGCTTTTACTAGTCGAGATGTTCTCTGCTGTTTCCTGGATGCTAAACCAAAAACAGCCCTCCCCGTCATAAGTCAAGATAGACGAGTCCATGAATGTTAAGTGACAGTGTAATGTAGATCTGTCAGGTTTCCAATCAGAAGCTGATGCAGGAGATAGGTGTATGTGACTATTTTCATGTTCAGCCATAATGAAAAACTCAGAGTGACGGATTATCAGAAATTATCATAAAAAATGTTTTTTCAGTGAACCACACAATTAATTATATTTACTTAAATGTAATTTGTACTTGTTCATGTATTTTCAAATGTCACCAGTAAGAATATTATTTGGACATGTATAAATTAATTTTATTGCTATTTAGAACAGGAATTGGAGAGGTGTGGTCGACTAAATATTAAAATGGCTTGCCATACCTCTTGTTGTAGACAGATCCGTTTAGTCACTAGCATAATCTGACTCAGTTGGAGCTAATCTGTCTCCGTGAGGATGTCAAAGATGATAAATTGAGAGTGTTGCAACTTCTTTTCCGCCAGCTCTGCAGATGGACGAGCCATCGTTCTGAATTTCTCTTTTAGCAGCTTTGGGAGTCTAAAATATCCCCTCACGGGAGACTTGAAGCGCTTCCTGGGTGGAAATGGAGCAGTCCCGGAGGTTGTTGATGCTGGTTCTGCTGCGTGCGTTCCTTCAGTTTCACTTAGCTCCGCTAATGTCTTTTTTTTTTATTTGCGGTGTTGGAGACATTTTTACGGTGGGTTAACCGCAGCAGTGTTTTACACTGTGGTTAATAGTCAAACCAGTTATTCTTTCCAACCCTACTTGAAATCTACACTTCAATGATAATAAAGCTGATTCGGGCAGACAAATATATCAGGCCAATATTTATAATTTCTTATATATAAGCATTTACTTATATACCTCTTTGATAAGGCTGATTTAAAGTCGGGCACATCCCCAGGCAGCCCAGTTCAAATTTAATTTGAATGTATATTTACGTTCCTGAATAAATCTGCATCATGAAATCTGTAAAAATGATTTTTACTTGGTCAATTAATGGCTTAGTTTGATCAGATATATGTCTGATTTTAACACTGAGCAGTGCACAAAATAAAGATTTAACAGTAAGGGTGAGACAAAATACAGATTCTGTGAAATATCGCAATATTTCAACTCACTAACGAGTACCAGTAGGCTTTTCCCTGAATCGTTTTTTAACCATT
Source organism: Nothobranchius furzeri (assembly GCF_043380555.1). Lineage (NCBI taxonomy): Eukaryota > Metazoa > Chordata > Actinopteri > Cyprinodontiformes > Nothobranchiidae > Nothobranchius > Nothobranchius furzeri. The sequence goes on from NC_091749.1 coordinate 23,542,554, forward strand.
ACCACAGAAGTCCATTAGGGGGCGCTCCTCATGAGAATGACCTAAAAACACCTGGCAGGAAGAACACCAGGAACAATATGGTGGAGTTGCACAGTGGGGAAAGGAAATTGTTAAAAGATTCACCAGCAAGTTCTAAATTTTAGGCTCACTTTGGATTAGTTGTGTGGATGAAACAAAGCTGGATGAAAATGACGCAGCATGCAAGAACTGCCTCACAAAGGTACACTAGAAACTTTCACTGAAAAGGCTGTGCCCGTTGTCTCTCCTGCACAGCCTGGCATTACTTTTTCCAGGCAAAGCTCCCTTTTAATTCTACTGAAGCTACACTGGTAACACATGCCACCTTCTTGTACATCTACCTGTAAAACCTAGTTTATGCTTCTGCGTCGGTACGGAGACGCGCAACGCATAAACGGCATAAATTAGTCTCTTTGCCCGTAAAGCACTGTTGAGAATGGCGGGCTTTGCTATATGATGCACATCGCTGAACCCAGATATATCTTACCGAGCCACAGACATTTCACTGTCAACGATTCCTGCCATGTACAAATAGGCCAGGGCTGAAGGAGAGAACTAATGGCTGTATAAGGAAAGAAACATTTGTTTTTATGGTTTCTTTAATGCAGAAATGTCTGCTTGCAGCTGATTATTTTACACACTTAACCACAACATTTTGTTTAATTGAAAGTCCTTTATTTGCTCTATGTTGCACAAATATTGTGTCACTGTAAGGCACTTATATTAGTGTTTACGTTGATTCTGACTGTAAGACATTTAAAAGCAGTTGATATTTACTGACTGTACTTTAATCATTTCAGGGCAAAATAAAGGTAAAAGGTTATACACATTGTAGGCTAACTTGTGCAGTATCGCCGTACCGTGATCATGTTGCATTGTGAGACATGTACAGCGAAATGTATGGCATCGTGAGGTACCCTGAGGTTCCCAGCCCTATTTAACAGTTGGTTAAAGTCGGTGTTTAAAAACTGATTCAGCTTCAGAAATGTTGTTCATCAACTGATGATATTAGTGACAATTTAACATGCAAATAAGATGGAATATGTCTAGGTTTCAGCAAGTCTTCCCAAAAGATCTGCAGCATGGATCAACCACCGGCTTACTGTGACCTCTACATATCGGCATCAGCAAGAGAAAACACAAAATCAGTCAACCTCTGAAGCCGATTCAAATCTTTTCTTCCTTTGGTCTCTCTTTTGTCACGGTTTTTATTGTTTTTCATAATGTATCAAAATAAGAGATCAGGACAAAGCTAAGACAGCTGGTCATCAATGCCATCAAAGTTTAGTAGAATACTTAAATAATGACGTAAATACTTAACCACTCATGTTGATCTGAATCTCTGAGCAGACACACTGAACTGCTATAACCTTCTCACTTAGTTGGTCAGTTAGTCACATCTGCTTTTTGGTTTGTTTCGAACACGTTGCTCCTTAATTACTCGGTGTTCAATTTTACTTTGATACAAAAGTCCATAACATAAGAAATGAAAGAGAAAAACCAAACTGAACAAAGAAACATCTAATTAGATTTGATTGTGCTAAAAGTGTGCGTGTGAACACTCAGTGTAAATTTTGCTCAAAGGTATATCATTCGTGTGCTTGGATCAGCTCTGCATGAGTTTAAACTCAGAGGGCTTCTTCTCAGAAGAGAAAACAGCCAAACCCCTCAGACACCTGTTTCTTTTTACCCATGCACATTTTTCCTAAGCCACCAATGCTGCAGCTCTTCCACAAACCAGCCAATAATCTGAAACACTTCATATTTCAGACATTCCACCTCTGACTCACAGAGCAGACACATGAAAATACTCCTCTCTGCAGTGTAATCGACTCCAGCAGCTTTTAAAATAACCACACAATTACCATGTTCTCTCCACCACAGCTGTGCTTTAATGCAAACACAACAAAAAAAGGGTTTCAGCCTTATTAACCTACATCCCATCATCTGCTAAAGGCCAACTGCTTTCTAGATATTTGTGTGTCTGAAGGCCCTCCCCGTCGACGATCTCCCTGCAGTCACGTCTCCTTTAAGGGAAGAAGCTAGAATGGCAGGTTCTGACATGCATATTGATGACAGCTGTCATAGTTGCTTCAGAGGCTACAGGAGAGAGGGGTCACCCATGTTTTGCGGTCAAACACCTATTAACAGAGTTTGGGAGCCTCACCGACCAATCACAAGACAGAACGAGACGGTCAGGAGAGTGGTTAACCCGCCCTCTCTTTGCCCTGAAACTACTCTATTCATTCCTCTCTCTTCAGCCTGTCGCCGTCATTTAAAAAATAACTTAACGCATGATTGCTTTCCCCCTCCCCATTCTTTCTCTACTGTTATTCCATTCTTCTTTTCCCCTTCATTCTCACACCGCAGCATCCACGGTTGTGTAGGAAGCAACAAGGAGTGTAAAATGGAAAGAAGGCTGAAGGTAGATGGGATTGAGAGGTGAGGCTGGAGCTGAGACTGGAATTTTAAGCTGAAGAATAAAGGTCACGGGTGTAACACGCTACACACAAATGGTGCATGACAACAGGACATGTAAAAGCCTCAGGGCTCATTTAGACGGAACACAGAGCTGCTTAATATGGTGCACACATACACACATGCACGCTCACACGTGCGTGCACGCACACACACACACAGCATCAATTGCAGACAAAACAGCCTCTTTCGTCTATCGTCTTGGAAACTCAGCTGCTTGTGTTTGCATCACTAACATGAGACAGATCTTTGTCAGAGTATGTCAACATTCAATTCCACTGGTCCACAGCAAACATCGTCAGGTCATCAAGCAAACGGAACATGCAGCTGCAGGGAGGTTAAACGTCTGCTTATCTGAGACCAGTACAAAGTGCCCTGACCCATGAACTGAATGCAAGATCCTGTCTGGTCATTTAGGCAAAAAAAAAAAAAAAAAACAGAAAAGGGGGTTTTCAGTAAATTGGATATGGAAAAATATCTGTCCTCATGTCAAAACATAAGAGAAAAATATATATTAAAAAAAGACGACACTTATTCACTGGTCGTCAGTTTATAAAAATGATTCCTTCAGTTTATTCCTGGAGTGTTTCCAGGTATTTTCACAAATGTGTCAACATGATGAGAACCACTACACACTGTTCCCATAGCTGAGGGATTCAATAATGCAGAATCTTTGGTCAAAAGCTTTTAAAATGTTTTAGGTAATTATCATTTCAGAAAGTCTTATTGTTCTATAAAGTAGGTCTCCATAAAGCCAGGCTACGCACCAGACAAAATAGTCTCTTTATTACTTATTCTTCTAATGTGCCCCAAAGGGAAGTGACACCACACATCAAATAACCGGCTCAGTCTTGAGGTTACCATGGCAAAACACTAGCAAAAACAACCTCATTGGAAAGCAACAGTTAATCAGCCAGATACTCAATCCTGCCTCTCCCTGGGCTGCCACCTTACCGTGGTGGAGGGGTTTGAGTGTCCCAATGATCGTAGGAGCTTGTTTGAGGTTTTATGCCTCTGGTATGGTCACCCATGGTAAACAGGTTCTAGGTGAGGGATCAGACAAAGAGCAGCCTAAAGACCCCTTATGATGAAAAATATACATGGAAACAGTGTTCTCTCGCCCAGATGCAGGTCACCAGGGCCCCCCTCTGGAGCCAGGCCTAGAGGTGGGGCACGTTGTCAAGCACCTGGTGGCCTGGCTTTTACCAATGGAGCCCGGCTGGGCACAACCAGAAGAGGAAAAGTAGGTCCCCCTTCCCACAGGCTCACCACTCATGGGAAGGGCCAAAGGCGCCAGGCGCAGTGTGTGACGAGTGGTAGCCGAGGGCGGAGACTTTGGCGGTCTGATCCTCGGCTACAGAGGCTGGCACTTGGCACGTGGAATGTCACCTCTCTAGTAGGGAAGGTGCCTGAGTTGGTGTGCGAGGTTGAGAGGTTCTGAATAGATACAGTCAAACTTACCTCGACGCAAGGCTCTGGCTCCAAAACCAGTTTGCTTAAAAGGGGTTGGACACTCTACCACTCTGGAGTTGTTCCCACTCAGAGGCTCAGAGCAGCGGTGGGCATACTAGTTGCCCTCCACCTTGGTAGCTGTACGTTGGGGCTTACCCCAGTGAACGGGAGGGTAGCCTCCCTCCGCCAGGTCCAAACTGTGGTTTGTGCTTATGCACCAAACTACAATTCAGACTACCCGCCCTTTTGGGAGACTTTGGAGGGGGTGCTGGAGGGGGCTCCTTCCAGTGACTCTCTTGTGGGATTTTAATGCTCATGTGGGCAACAACAGTGAGACCTGGAGATATGTAGCTGGGAGGAACGGCCCCCTTGAGCTGAATCCGAGCAGTGTTTTGTTATTGGACTTCTGTGTTAGTCATGGATTGTCCATAATGAACACCATGTTCACACCAGTCATAAATGTGTCCATAAGTGTTCTTTGCACCAGGATACCTTAGAGTCGATGGTGGGGGGAGATGCTGGTCAGACCTGGCAGGCCCAAACATATTGTGAGGATTTACTGGGAATGCCTGGCAGTCTCCTGTCAGGAGGAGCTGACCTCCGACAGAACTTCCAAAACGTTCCGGGGGAAGCGAGGGACACCGAGTCTGAATGGGCCCTGTTCCTTAACTCCATCGTTGAGGCGGCCAACCAAAGATGTGGCTGCAGGGTCATTGGTGCCTGTCAGGGCAGCAACCCCCAAACCCACTGGTGGACTCCGGCGGTTAGGGATGCAGCTTGGGTGGTCACGGAGGCAAAAACCCGGGAGATGTGGAAGGAGTTTGGTGAGACCATGGAACAAGATTTTTCGCACGGCTGTGAGGAGATTCTGGCCCACCATCCAGTGCCTCAGGAGGGGAAAGCAGTGTTCTACCAACACTATTTATACTGGGGAAGGTGTGCTGCTGACCTCTACACAGGACGTTGTGGTTTGGTGGGCGGAATACAAAATTTCACAGGTTTTTCCAGTGCTCTCCCCAACTAACCTACTGACCATCATTGGCCCCAGACTAAGTTAAGTCGGCCAATATTGATTTTTAAATTCTGCAACAACACCAGGCTACCTGAGGATGTGCCTGAATTTAAATTGGCTTTACTAAGGACAAATATCGGCCGATGCCCATATGGTAACTCTCCCACCAAACACAGCTTTTTTATGTTACTTGAGTATAAGACAGTAGTAAATAATAATAAAAAGGTTTGAACGTCACTGGAGTGCGCATTTTGTTGACTGTAGTTCCTCTAACACACATACATACAACGGCCACATAGTGCGCTCTCTAAAGTACCCTCTGCTTTAAAGTCAAATGTCACAGACTGTGAAACAGGAAATATTTTCTTCTTTTCATTTGCCTGCTATACAAATAAGCTGCAGATCTTCATGCTAGCCTTTGTTAGTCTGTTTCTAGCCTTTATATTATATTATATTATATTATATTATATAGACATGGACTTTTTAAATTTAATTGACATGTTTATCATACTCAGTCTTGAAGAGCCATCCACTTAATTTAGGGTCAGCTAATCATATTGGATTGAATCTGCTGGTTCGATGTTCACCATCGCGGCTACAGGTGTTTGCCTCAAGGACGTGCTGGAAATGCACACCTGACTGAGAGGTCAGGTGTAGGGCGCTATTGCGCTCTCATCTGCATCACCTGATGCAGTTAAATTCATACTTGCAGGTTAAAGACCCCCTTTTTTAAATGGTAATGTTGTGCATTAAAAGCTATTTAAAATAAATAAATAAGTGACGCTTAACCTGGTGGGTGACCAAGAAAAGCCTAGCGGATGTCAGACTTATAAAGCACTGGGGGAAACCCTGAAATGTAACCTAGCCACCCTCTCTCTTATATTCATTCTCTTTTACAGATGAGTCGTTTATCAAAAGATTACCCAGTGACAGTTTGCTTAAGTGAACATGTACCTGTAAAACACACACACACACACACACACACACACACTTCCTCTATGAACCCAGTCTGGTCATTTCACCAACAACTGTGCAAAATACTTTGTCATTGTGAGCTGGACACAAGCAAACATTAAAACAGCATCTGCACGCTGAGAGCAGCAGTCAGTCGTCTCATCCTGCTGTCGCTGCCTTGCCTCTTTGTCACAGGTCAACAGAGAGAGCGCCTACAGCTACGCTCTTGTTCAGTCCTCCATAAATGTCACCAAGGAAAGTTTATTGCCAACAGATGCTTGAGTAAATGAAGCTTCTTCCCCCTCTTGCATCTTCTCCTCGCTCAAGGAAGGGGCTCCCCGTTCATCAGCAGCAACCCAGAGTTAACCCCCCACTGGGCTGCCATGGAAACGGAAAAGTTGAGAGAAAAAAGGAGGAAGCCAGGCAATGAAAAGTTGCAAAAATGGACGAAGGGTGAGGAAAGAAAAGATCAGAGCAGACGCTGTGGTTTTACGCACAATTGTCCGTGTCTCAATACTGCAGTCCATTTTCCAGGCATCTCTAACACCCACCCACATAAACACCTGCTGCTGATGTCTGCGCCTGAAGCTAGCCTTTTCTACTGATTCTAATCAGGCAGACAGCAGTCCGCTCCACCAGCCACAGGGGGATCCTTGTTCTATCGCAGCTGGCTTCCTTCAACATCACTGGCCTGTGCTAGAAAAGCTGAATCTGGATCACTGCACGACAGAAAAAGGCAGCTTTAGGATTAAAGTTGGAATGACCTTTATAACCTGCTAGCCCAGACCACATTCCTGCACTGCCTTATAACTGGATCTAATGAATCATTAAGCCTCCTTCAGTGGGAAGATTAAAAGACTCGAAACCGAGTACAATTCAGCAGAACTCAATAACAACAGCTGGTTAACAAGATGAGGAATTAAAAGCCAAGAGAGGGAGAAGTAGCAGGTGACGTGGGATGAAATCCAACAGATTTGGTTTGTCCACTTCCTGCCAAAAACTACATTAAGAGGTCAACGACTTTAGAAAGAGAAACGTGAGATCATGTAATAAAAAGGGAACAGAATATAAAACATTCACATGCGTCTGTGTGTCTCAGGCCCTGTCCACACGTAGCCGGGGATCTGCCAAAACGTAGATATTTTTCTACGTTTTGGCCTGTCATCCACACGAAAACAGAGTTTTTTCACATGAAAACGGATCTTTTTAAAAACTCCGGCCAAAGTGAAGATCTGCGTTTTCTCCGTTTTGGGTGTCTGCGTGTGGACGGACAAAACCGGAGTTTTAAGGTCCGCAACGTCACTTTCCACGACAAAAAAATGCTGACATCATGTGTGCGACCTGTGTTTACACTAGCCGACAGCATGGATGCCCTCAGAGCTGCGCTCGCTTTATCAATTGTCCAAGCGCTTTTTGCTTGTTTGTTTCTGCAAGCTGAATTACTGCTCCTTGCGGAAGAGCACAGACGAAGGACGAGGTTAAGAACGGGGGAAGTACTGCCGCCTACAGGTCTGGCATGTCCTTAACAACGTATTTATCCGGGTACGTGTGGACAGAGTTTTTTTTTAAACGAGGTGGTGTGGATGCAAGTTTTTGGAGGGGCGGATATTCGTTTTTTTTTTTTAAACCCGGCTACGTGTGGACTAGGCCTCAGAGAGCAGGAATCATGACCAAAAAATACACATCTACCATCAAAGTGTCTGCAGGGTAAAAGCATGTGGTGCCACATCTGTAGTTCCATATTAATGCCTAACTATGGATCATGAGAGAAAGAGACTGTCACATATCAGTTCCCATGTCTGCCAAACTATAGAATCTGAGTCAACAACGATGTGAAACAAGACTGAATAAGAACTAGCGTCCACAGTTTTTGGAGCATGTTTGGCTGATTGTTAGGACAGGCTAGGAGTTGTTTACAGCCACCATGATGATGATGATGAACCATTTCATAAAGAATAGGTTATCCAGATGTGTTTTCTAGGATGATATAGAAACACCAGTGCAGTGCAGAAAATAAGCAGTAAGTAGGTATTTAATAAACATACGTTTTTAAAAACGTTATTGCTTAGCAATAAGACCAACACACTTACCTGGAGTCGGTTTTTCCAAGGTTCCCTCCAGCAGGATGGAGGATTGTCTGGTTCTTTGCCATTTCCACAACACATTTTGTGTTCAGCTCCTTTTCTGAAGATCACAAAACACATCGTGTTACAACCACAAAACTGATGCTCAGTTACCAATCACAGCAGGCCTTCACAAGCAATTCTGGAAGCACATTTTTCTTCATAAAGACAAATTAAACAAAGATCACATCATCAAATGGTGTAGTCCGGAGCTGTGATTGTTCGGCCTACACTCAATTAAAATTCTTATACAAAAATTCTGTTGACGTGATCTTATACATTTTTTGAGTGTGTGTGTTCATCTACAAAATGGTCACATGGTTATGTAATGTTTTGTGAGTGGTCACAACAAATGAATTGTCAAAAAAAATATGAAAGGTATTCAACAAAGTATAATGTTCCATAAAAATATGAATCATTAATATTGTTGAACCTTTAATATCCGGCTGACTCTGTAAATGGGTAATTTGGGTAGCCAGGGAACCAAAACTTTTAATAATTTGACACAGAAGCAAAAATATAGTCTATTTACTACTATATTTCTACGACTAATAACTGAAGGGGAATGATTATTCAAGGTACTATCAACTGAGACAATTACCAACTCTGATGAAACATGACCTTGGATGTTATTAAGAGTCTAATAAGGTGTTTTGGAAATGATGTGAAGTCTGGGATTACAAGAATAATCTGGCTGAATTTAGTGATGTTTGAGTAGTTATCAAATAGGGCTGGAACAACAAATCGATGAAGAAGTGCGTTGGCGAGGCATTTCGTTGTCAATTTGTTGTGTTGCGCAACATTTTGATCATGTCGCGCAACTTTTATTTAACAGTCAATGCGCTCGGTTCATGTGCAGGAGGCAACAGAGCAGACCGAGAGACAGTGTTTCCCCTAGGAATTTTTCCAGCTGTGGTGGGGGGGATGAATGCATTCATCCGTGTATCTCCTTTGATCCACATTAGTGATATTCTCAGCACCAGAACAGTGAAGCAAAGAAAGATTTCTGAGTTTTTTAGTAATTTTATTTATTAGGTACATCTAACCTGTTCTATTTTTCTCTGAAATGAGATCAAATCAGTGCTTCTATGGGTTGTCTCCACTCTGCACTGGAAAATTTTACTTTATTTAGAGACTTGTTGCAGAAAATATTCAGAATGCCCTGTTATTTGCTACCACAAGCGATCTCTGGTCCAGCCGCACATCAGAGCCGTATTTGAGCTTAACTATCCACTACATGAGCAACTGGGAGCTACATAGTATTTTGAACAAGTTAATGTTTGCACAATACGTTTGCAATTGACATGTTTGCACTTTAAATATGTTTACGATTTTAATTTATGTTAAGTTACTTGAAAAACGAGAAAAACTGATTTTTGTATTTGTTTCTCTCAGGGCTTTTATCATCTCTGGTGTGAGTTTAAAATATAAGTGTGTTAGCACTGTGCTGATTATCCCTAATATGAATAAATGTTTGTTTATTCAATGTTTCTCTTCTTTAATACACAATTGAAGTTATGCTATTCATGGATAAAAAATCGTGATATTCTATTTTTGCCATATCGCCCAGCCCAGCTCCTCGTCTGTCCCTTCTGCTGGAACTTCCTTCTTCACACTAATCGAATCATTTGTCAACGACTGTTAAACCTAATTCTTCTCACTTGTTTGTTTTCAGTGTAGTTGTCCCATGTATGTGTTTAACTAAATTAGTGTAGTTTGGGTTTAAACTGATGCATCCAGTTACCCCCAAAGATCATACAAAAAACCGACCCACTCCAGCTGAGGTGTGATGCTTACTTTTCTTGGTGTTTTGAGTTAAATAGGTCAGTGTGAGAACTGCCCCCTTTCAGCTGCAAATTAGTGTTTGTCTTAAGGATATTTACTGTTGTCCTTCAGCTGTAGGAACTTGTGCGGAGCCCTCATGTAAGCAATCATCCATCCTGCTCAACTTGAACCCCTATTATTACCGGCTTTTAATAAACGTTTCCTAAAAATGCAAGTCATGTTTCCCACAAGTCAACCTGCTTGCATTTGCATCATAAGGTGTGCTGTTTGCCAACTAATTTGAATATCATCATATTCATCAGCATTTAGCCATGTGTTTGGAGGCTGTATGAAATTTCCCCAACATAAACAAAAAGGTGCCTATAATAATCCTAGTTTGTACACAAGAGCATGCGAGGGCGTTGTTCCTGATTAGACGAGTCAGGACAGGAAGCAATCAGTGGTTTCTACTCAACTACAACTATTTTTGTCTGTGTTACAGACAGAGTGCAGATTCTTTTATGACGTAGATGTGACGACCAAAGGGCAGGGTCGTTCTTGTGAGACACAGTGAAGATGACAGCTGCTCATCACAAGCATCTGAACAGACAAGTTGCATCCAGGACACGTAGTTTTACATAACACTTTTGCTCAAGGTGCAATGATCTGATCCAAAGACTGCTTGTTGTACTCTTGCTGACAAAAGAAAGGTTCAGACTGCAACACTTATAAACTGCAGTCTCTGTATTTTTACCTAAATATCAGACATTAGAGCTTTTCTCATCATATACAGATAATTCAGTATTTGGCTGACAAGCTAATGAGCAAGTAAAACTAGCCAGATTCAAATTTTCCTGTCACTGGCCATTTGATGACCCAGGCTGTGTGATGGACAGTGTTGCCACAGTTACCTTGAAATAGTAAATTTATTACTGACTAAAGATTACTCCTTCCAAAAGTAACTTAGTTGCTTTACTGATTACTTTATGTTAAAGTAACTAAATTAGATTAGAAGTTAGTAATTATTCTCAGCAGCTGCCAATAAATAAACCCATTGTCTCAACATAAAACCAGCATTCAGTTTTGCTATGCCAATGCAATGCTTGGGCCAGACAGTATGCTAAAAGCTAGCATCCGCTAGCATGCACAACCTTGTTGTAACCCAAGATTACTCTGAGCCACATTGTTGAAAAGCCGAACGGCGTCGGGGTCCCATTCCTCGGAAGGGAACCGCTACTCTTGGTGCAAAATAAGCACCAACGAAAATTAGCACCGAACACCAAACAGCAGCCAATCCAAGCCTAGCAATAAAACTCCAACAAAACACACTAAAATAGGACAGACAACCGAAAACAAGCTACCCACAATGCACCTCTCCTGTTGTCTGTTCCGCAGTATGCGGGTCACTAGTGACAACAGTGACTATGGGAGAGGCAGTGGGCGAGGTGCATTGTGGGTAGCCATGCTTCCAGTTGTTTGTTCTACTCTGGTGTGTTTATTTGGGGTTTTGTTGCCAGCGTTGTGTTGGATGTTGTTAGTCTTGTTCAGTGTTCTGGTGGTGCCATTTTTGGTTGGCATTAATTTTCCACCGTGAGTAGCGAATCCATTCCAAGGAATGGGACAGCGGTGCTGTTCGGTCAATAAGTAGCTCAGTACGCTGCTAGTTCTGAATCTGTTATGCATGCTGTTGTTGGTTACAAGCTAATCCTACTGCTGATTTTGCCATCTTTGGAAATCATAAAAACAGTTAAGCAAAAATAGTAACCAGTAACGCATAGTGTGTTTGACAAGCAACTTTAATTAGATTACTGATATGGAAATAGTAATGTGTTAGATTAGTCCTTACTGAAAAAGTAGTCATTTTATAGTTATGCGCTATTAAGTAATGTGTTACTGGCATCACTGGTGATGGAGCATAGCTGTTGCTAAGCATAGAGCATCAAATAATAATGTTTCTAGTAGGAACATCTAGGGCTGGGTGATAAATCGAAAATGTATCATTATTGAAATTTCTGACTTTTATCGAGATAACATTCCCATGTCAATACATCCATCCATCCATCCATCCATCCATCCATTTTCTGAACCTGCTTGTCCACGTAGGGCTGCGGGGCTGGTGCCAATCTCCAGCGGTCAATGGGCAATCAGGCGGGGTACACCCAGGACAGAGAGCCAGTCCATCACAGGGCATGTCAATACGTTTTAAAATTAAAACATGAAAAGAAGTGTGTAGGTTGGCAACGTTCATGTCTTTTTAAGAAGTTGTACCACCTTGAGTCAAGTAAAATTGTGATTTAACATAATACATATGACAGCACCATCTAGTGGACAACTTTTGTTTCTGCGCATACCTGTAGTTATCGTCCATTTATCGTTATCGAGGTGAAATCCTCAAAATGTCGTGATATTGATTTTAGGCCATATCGCCCAGACCCAGGAACATCTTTAGAACCTCGAGAACTCGGGTGTATTCTGGATTTTCCCCATTCAGCTGCTATCGGTCACTACAACACCGAACAGAAACCACGACACTGACAATAATGTTGGTTTACAGAGAGCCTGAAGTTAAAAAAAATCTACTTTTTTCTGTTTCTACCTTTACTTCTGCCTACAATACCCACATGCCCCCTGCTGTACTGCTCCAGTCACACTTCCTGATCAGCCTGGGGGAAAAGTGTGATTCAGTATGGTTCAGAGGATAAATGTAGCCATTGTTACGGGCCTCTGGCTGCTCCATAACCAGCTCCCACTTTCCACTGGCCTTTTCTCCGGTTCGTTCTTGAGCTACCGACCACAGCGAGGTTTGGCACGACGACCCCAGAACCAGCCAGGAAGTTCACTGGCTTTGGTGCTGCTGTTGCTATGCCCAAGGCTGCTCTGTTCTTCGAAGGCCACCACCATGGGAACATGGAGCATTATGCAACATTAGTAAATACTCATTCTGACTCACTCCCTTCCTGTCTTTGTCCAGCCAGGCAGCAACGCCACCTCTCCTCTTAACCTGGTATACACTGGGACACTGGCCTCTGGGTTATAGCTCCCTGTTTGTCAGATTTGCAGGTCTGCATCACCTCACTCTGGAAAAATGTGAACAAAAAACCTGTAATTCTTCCACTACAACCATTTGTATCTTGGAGCAGCAGTACAAGACAGAAGAAAGCTGAAGGTTAATCAGAGCAATACAAAAGCTGGTGTAAACCTGAAAACAGCAACTAAGGGGCCATTTTTTCTGTCTTAGAAATATGATGAAAGACTTCTAGCCTGTGTGAGAACCAGATAGAAGACCTGCAGAAACTCTTAGTAAGGCACTGCCCATAGGAAATTCATTCTGCCAGTTGCCGGTCAACCACTGTGCCTACAGCTTTCCTCCTCATCCTTTCACGGCACAAACAACCAGAAAATGTCATCTGAGCCACCCTATGCTATGTTGGAAAGCAGCAGTAATAATTGCACGAAGCAGCAGAGCGTGAATGAATACTTGTGTGACACAGTTCCTTTGTTTTCGATGCTTCGCTGAAATTGGACACAAGGATGTAACCAAAGCGCAGCAGCTCCATGAAGCTCTGTGGATGCAGGGGCAGCAGGGTGACTTTAGACATTTGTAACAGGAGCTAAAGAAAGCTTCTGCTGTCAGAAGATGTCACCATCCACACTGATACTGCTTCATTAGCAGCGGAAATGTCTGACTTACATGAATGTTGAAGACAAAACTCACTCCTTTTGAAATACTGACTCAGCCGAAGCTTTCAGTGAGTGGTAAAAGAAATCAAGAAGCTATCGGCATCCCCATTAGCCAGCAAGAGACAAAAGCCTCCAGCTTTTACAACAGCAGATCTCACACAGCAGCTTGGCTTTAAATCTTGCTGGATGGCAGACTGACAGGGGAAGCCCCATGGCAGTGCTGTAAAAACACATGCCATCCAGACTGGATCAGGCTAAAGCTTTTTTTATGTAGTGCAGCAGCTCATTTCGCTAATGGGTAGTGATTTCTGACTGCCATCACATTCTTAGGATAAACTGACCAGGAGAGACAGGCCGTTTCACATGGACAGCGTCTCAGTGAGATGTTGTTTGAACTGAAACCATTCATGTGCCACCCACATGCCTTATTAAACAAACTCTCTGTGCATGTCTGTATTCATTTTTAGATTTTTTTTTCTTATTAACACAAATCCGGGCAGAGTGGACCCTCCTCACCTCTCCGGTTCATGGGCCGTACACGCACAGCCACCTTGACATTGGAGTCGTCCAGGCTGGGCTCCCCCATGCTGACTCCTTCCTCCTGGGAGGGAAGCAGCGCTGGTCCAAAATATATCAGCTCCGCAGTCGAGCGGTCATCTAAAGCCTGGAAATGATGCGCTAGCCGAGCTGTCCGCCGGCTAGTCTCTCACAGCTATCCTCCATAAGTCAGACATGTCCACGGGGGGGAAGAAACGAAACGCCTGGGAAGAATTCCGCAGGAAGCCAGTCGCCACTGCTTATTTTCCTTTTCTGTTCATATTTCAGGCCACATTAAATCCACACTGGCGCAAAAGCTGAAAGAGAAATCGAAGAAGTACGTCAAGCATGTTTCTACATGGCAAACGATATCTGCTATTTGCAAAGCAAAGACGAGAAAAACGGCTAGCCAGCTAATTTGCCATGCAAACTGAGAAGGACCAGAGACAGGAAGGGGACAAGTTCCCGAGCCTTTTTGATATTTAAACAGCACGACATCACCAGACATAACCTAACCACCAACCTACTTACCCGGGCGGATGTAACTCGGAGGTGACACCGTTAACCTATGGAGACAGCAGCGAGAGAGCCATGAAGAACAGGCTGACGGACGGTGATCTACAGCTTCCCAACGGAATCCGCTGCCCTCCGCCTCTGTCGAGCTACAAACAGCTAGCACATCCGCCCTTCCGCCGACAATGCCCTTCAAAATAAAATACCAAACCACAAACGCTTCTGTCGAAAACTGGGAAGAATTCGGATTAAAAATCCAAGTAGACGATATGGACCCACGACACCCAACCTTCCCTCCTGAAAAAAAGAACGAAAAAAGCAATAAGTACTTAAAACGGCTGGTACAATTTGTTTTCACGTAAATTAAAAAAAAAAGACAACTGCATAACCAACCATGTATCCTGGTGCTCGTACAGCGCTTTAGTCAGCTGGTATGACATTTTGAAATGTGCTTTATAAATAAATGGTACTGTATGGTAAAACCCAACACAACTAGTCTGATTACTCTATATAGTTTGTTTCAGTAGGTGACCTTTCTAGTAAGACATTTCAAATGAGCTGTTTTTACACCTCTGGTGGTTTAACGTTGAATCCATTTTTCAGCAGAGGTAGTCGCAAGCAAAGACAGGGGGAAATGCCTGTGGTCGCACGCCTGTTTCCACACGGAACGTGACTCCAGCAGCACCAGCCGGGACCCGTTAGCGGCAAATTACGGAATCAGAATCTCATTCAAACAGTTAAAAATCAGTCGATGTGTTATATTGTCAGCAACACACTTTACTTGATGAGACATCGAAGGAAGGACAACGGTGAAAAAATAGCTGTTTCCTAAATGTGGTCGGTGGGTCACATGACACTTCCGGTGTCCACCGTGGTTTTCAAAATAAAGACCCGGTTGATTAAATTCTGTTGTGGCATAATGAACTATTTACAAAGGACAAGATTAATATGTAAAATATTTTTAAACCATTCATTTAGAAATTCTTGAGTTCATAACTCGTTTTTGTTTGTGGCACGTTTAAAATAATAAAACTACAGCAGTTCACCCAGGTTTTATTATTCATTTATAACAATAATGATGTGATGTTTATCGTGTCAGAATAAACTGATCGTGTCAGCTTCATATTTCAGAAATATGATGCAATATTGTAATGAAACTAAAAAGTTTAGCGCATCTCTCCATCATGAACCAAACTTTTCAACACGTTTATGATGTACTGTGGCCCTCAAGGACGACCAGTTTCTGACACCTACTGGTCAATGATTATTGAACTTAGAGTAAAGTCTGGTCATGTTCCTAACAAAACCAGAGCCAATTTTTTTTGTTACTGCAACGGTTTGTTTAGATTTCTCATATCTCACTTCTGTGCCTGGGTTCTAGTAAACAAATATTTAACATAAGGCCTACCTCTTGGTTCATTAACGGACTGGATAAAAACAGTAATAGTAATAAGTTTTAAAAATTAGTTTAAAGTATGAAAACCAGTAGTTTCAAGTTATTAGAGTGATGTTTGTGGAGATGTGTTTCTTTAACAGAGGGGTACCTAGAGTTGTATCTAGTTATTGTCATAAAGTGAGAACTTCTTGATCATCAGCTTCACTGGTTGTCAGTTAACTTCAGGGTCCATTTCAAGATCCTGGTTCTGGTCTTTAGGACCTTATATGATTAAGCACTATCTTAAATTGGTGATCTTCTCAGTCCTTATATACCCAGCAGGTCCCTGAGGTCCAGTGACCAAAGCCTACTGGTTAAGTCTGGGGCTTCACCAGGCTGAAGACCAAAGGTGACAGATCATTTGCTGCTGTGCGGTGGTTTTTGGTGGGCATTCTAGTCTTGTACCAAAAAACAGTTAACAACCCAGTTCTCAAGTTCCTCTGATGATCAGTTGAGAGGCGAGATACCCGTCACAGATACCGGAACATTATCAGGTGACATTATTACACCAATACAGCACATTTTGGAATTCTTATATTTTTTATTACACAATTGTAAACAGGATTTATGGTTGAATGGCCAAATAGTGAATTTAATATTGTTCATTTTTGACAAGCGGACAGCACTTTTGAGGAAACATTTAAAAAAGAAAGTATCTCTAACAAGTCCGGATTCTAATATGGGCAAACTGGGCACAGGCCCGCAGGGTCCCACTGCCACCAAGGGGGCTCACGCAAGCAGCAGTCTTTTTTTTGTGCAGCAGTCTTAACCTTGGAGAAAAATGTTGAGAAGTAATTAAAATTCCACATTTTCTAAGTTAACACACATTTCTTTTAACAACGGTAGTTTTTGCATCTTTACTAATCCTGCTTCAGCCCTCTCCCCCCTCCCCATGCGCAGTGGCTGCAAACTCACTGATGCGCCTGGAGCCTCTCAGAGTTCCTGCTGATCCAAACATTGAAAGAGTCATTTAATTTTCTGTTCCTCACTTCTGATTACCTTCAATGGTGTCTGTTTGTTGCAACCAGCAGGTACAAAAACTAACTTGTTTTTATGTGACTATTTTTCTGTCCTGCCTGTTTATTATCTTCCTGCATCTCCTCTCAGTCCTGAAGAAAAATGGCTACATGGCTTCATATATATTCACCTTATGAGTTACCTTTGAACTGCAGTTAAAAAAGATCTACCGACTGCAAAAATAGTGAAGTGCGCGCCGGCTGCACCGGTGAGGTGAAGTCACCGGAGGACGAAACAGGTTATGCGCCGCTCCGCAGCAGTAAAACACATCAGGCACAAATAAAAGACAGAAAACATAAAAGGTTATGAGCTGACATAAACGATCACGTGTTAAATTTGTTTTTGGGATGGCGACACTTTGAGAATGTTACTGTGGCCGTTCTCAGGACGCATGTGTCTGGAGCGTGTCAACAATCAGAGCTCTGTGCCTCTCAGCTCTAAATAATACCAGCAGAGTCCACATGAATAATGTAATATAAATAGAACCATGATCATTTACGGGCTAAAAAATGGTCTACAGTCCATCTTCCCTAATGTGTTTGTGGCCCTGCAGATTTTTCTAACTCTACCTGCACTTCTTATATGTACCTCTCACCGTTCATAAGGGTACCGCACCATCAGCTACGTCAGCCCAGACAAGAGCAGAGCAAATAGAGAAAGAATAGAGGATAATTCTGTCTGGATGTGGATGGAGATTATATTTTACAGCAGCCTGATCATCATTTAAATACGTAAACCATCACCTGTCTTCTAGTCCACGCTATCAGCATTATTTTAATTGGTGCGTTTGTGTGTATGTGTGTGTGTGTGTGTTTGTGTGTGTGTTCCACTTCAAACACTGGTCTAACCAACCAGACCAGTGTGTCCAGTAACATATTAATGTTACAATTAAACAGTTTCACTTCATGTAGGCTAGGAACATTTCACCTGCCGCGGCCCGACCGCTTCTGCTCCACATAAACTTTGTGCGTGATCAAATGTCTCTACAGGTGCTTTCTGAGCTGAAGAGGCTATTCTGCCTCAGACAGACTGGATGTGTCATGCGTCTCCATAATATGGGCCATTCCCATCTGTACCGGGTCGGCCCGGGCCGGGTAGCGTAGGTTGTTTACATATCTGGGTGGCCTGGTATTTTTCCGGGCCAACCAAGGCTCACTCTCAGCCCTCTTCTCGAGGGGGTCTGCTTCAGGCCAACCAGGGCCAACACACCCACTGCTGACAGCAAATTCACACCTTCCATTAGAGCAAGCCTCTGATTGGTGGGTAGAATCAGCCCACATGGGCTTAAGGCAAGGATGTGTGGAATCAACCGGGCCAGGCTGGGGCCGACTGGGGCTACCCGGCCCGGGCCGACCCGGTACAGATGGGAGTGGCCCATTAGAGACGAGAACAAGCGCTATTCAGCCAAAGTTTCATAATCAGATAACATTTTTCCAAGTGACACATCCCTCAGAGAGACCGGGTTTCCAGACCGCTTCAGTGGGAGGAAATATTACCGCATCGCTGTGGTTCTGCGCTGCGAACCCCTCTACAGATCTTCAGCTCACTGTCCACCGTGTACGCTGCGAGCTGCGCTGAGCACAGTGTCCAGTATAAAGCTCTGATGTTCTGATGGGAATCATTTCTTGATTGATTTAGTTACCTCCACGATGTGCATAACGATTAAAATGTCAGCTCATCGGGGGGCACTATGGAGCCGTGGACCAAGATGGCAGCATAAAGTGGCTGCTCCGTGTAACCTGCACTAAAGACTTAGAACAACCCAAAACTAGAAACTTAACTGTCATTGGAAAATGTCAAAAATGACTAATCTCAAGGACTGTGATATTTTCACCCGAAAACGTGGTTCCCAAAAACCAGTTAAAACCGATACTTTGGCAACGCCTGACGATGACGAGGGAGCTGCTAGCGTTAGTAGCATGAGTGAGCTTAGCACGGTGTTAGCTGAACTTCGCTCATTGCGCTCCGAGTTCAGTGTTTTCGGAACTAAACTGGACAGCATAGATAACCGTATGGGCGAAATGACGAAGTCAGTTGCTGCTTTGGAGAAAAACATGACGGAGGTAAAGCAAAATGTTGCTGCAAACGCTACACGACTGGAGGAAGCTGAAAACAGAATAATGTCGGCGGAGGAGCTCATGGGAAAGAGCGTGGCTGATCTCAGCAAGGCCATGAAACGGATATCCTACCTGGAGGCAAAGACCGACGACCTGGAGAACCGGGGCCGAAGGAAGAACCTGCGGCTATTTGGCCTCCGGGAGGGCGCCGAGGGTCAGCTACCACTGTTGGAGTTTATAAGGAAGATGTTACCGCGCTGGCTTGAGACCGACAGATCGTTCATTATTGAGAGGGCTCACCGTACTCTAGCACCTCCAAAGCCAAACCAACACAGAGCTGTCCTCATCCGATTTCTGAACTTCCAAGATCGGGAGTTTGTTTTCCGCTTCACAAAACACAGTAACATCAAACACGATGGAAACGCACTCTTCTTTGCCGAGGATTTCTCAGCTGAGACCATCCGGCAGCGAACCGAGTTCAACGCGATCAGAAAGTTGTTCGCCGATAAAGGAATGTTCCGCGGGTTTCAATATAATCCATGCAAGATGAGGATCCTCCACGATGGGAAGATCCACCTGTTTTCATCTCCAAAGGAGGCCAGGGATTTTCACTATAGACACACTGGACAGGACTAACTGTAGCGGTGAGTGTTTCACTCCTTGAACTGCAAAACCAACTGCTCGTAGCTGATAGACGGGCTGTAAGAAATCTGTACTTTCGCTCAGTTAAATTCATCTTGACTGCAACAATGTTATCTACTTTGGTCTAATTTTTATTTTTTCAAGAGGGATTCTGTAAGTCACTAAAAGGACACGGCCGTGGATCTGATATGTTAACACATGTGGGCTTGTTATGTTTATGTCTTTGCATATGGTGTGTGCATGGTTGACGGACACCACTGTTGCTTGCGCTGGGTTGGGTGCTCATAGTTCAGCTATTCCCCCTTAGTAGTGGAATAGCACAGCCCCTAGTTTACTATTCTGAATAAGGGAGGGGGGGGGGGGGGACTTGTGTTATGGTTCAATCCCAGTTTTTTTTTTTTTTTTTTTTTTTTCTTTTTTTCTCTTCTCTATTTTATTTTGTTCAAAGTTCACTTGTTATTTTCGTTTACTCGACACCAGCATCACGTGTTGTTATCTTAATATTACAGAACAAAACTTCCAAGTATGGACCAACCATATACCTGTAATCTCTGATATAAAAGTTACTAGTTGGAATGTCAGGGGTCTCAGGAAATTAATCAAACTGAAGCAGACTCTAAGCAGGATCAAGCAATTGAAATCAAAAATAGTTTTTCTTCAAGAAACACATTTGACAGACTGTGAATTAAAGTCTGTGAGGAACAGATGGCCTGGTCAGGTGATCCATGCATCATATAATAATTATGCGAGAGGTGTAATTATTTAGATTCATAGAAGCATACCATTCCAACTGATGAAAATAATAAAAGACCCTGCTGGTAGATATATAATCACTCAGGGTACCATCCTTTCTATTACTTTAAACTTGGTGAGTCTCTATGGCCCAAATGAAAATAAGCCCAAATTTTTTGAAGATCTGTTTCTTACTATATCTGCTTTGCAAGGACTGTATATAATTGGTGGAGACTTTAACTGTACTCTTAATCCGAGTATAGATCGCTCAACAGGCTCAGATGCATATAAAGCGCAAACCAGACGACTAATGAATCAATTTATATCAGATATCAATTTGGTAGAAGTGTGGAGGGAACTAAATCCTGATAAAATAGAATTCTCCTGTCATTCAAGTATACATAAATCCCGCTCGCGTATAGATTACTTTCTTGTCTCAAGGGAACTTTTATCAAGGATCAAACAGTGTCAGTATGATAGCATAGTGATCAGTGATCATGCGGCTGTCTCATTGAGTATCCATCTAGGAAAGTTTATTCATACCCCCCCCCCCCACTGGCATCTTCAGACAAAATGGCTGCAAAATCCGGAATTTGTTAAATTTATAGAGGTGAATATAGAAAACTACTTTGAGTTAAACACAGATCAAACCTCTGCCTCAGTGAGATGGGAAGGATTCAAAGCATATATTAGAGGTGAAATTCTTAGCTTTACGAGTACAAAGAATAAACAGCAAAGAAAGCGAATGGAAACCCTGGATAAACGGATTAAATCTTTGGAATTAGAATTAAACGTTAGCGATGACTCAACAAAACAAAGTGAGTTGCTAAGTTTGAGAACTGAATATAATAAATTATCATCTGATGCAGCAGCAAAAAGTCTAATGTGGCTGAAGCAATCTTACTATGACCAAGGAGAGAAAGCAGTAGACTTTTGGCATGGAGAATTAAGAAAATGCAGAGTGAAAGAGCAATTAATAGTATAAAGACCTCCTCAGGGAATGTAACGGTAGATCCATTGGAAATTAATGACAGCTTTAGAGAATTTTATGAAAAATTGTATAAATCAGAATGCGCTCAAACCTCAGAAGAACAGGACATATTCTTAGATCAACTTCAGTTTCAGACGGTAACAGAAAACACAAAGCAGGAATTAGACAGACGTCTAACTATTGAGGAAATATCTCAAGCTATCAAAAGCATTAACAGTGGTAAAACGCCTAGGCCAGATGGCTTCCCGATTGAATTTTATAAAACTTTCCAAGACAAATTATTAATTCCACTTTTTAACATGTATGAAGAAGCGTATCAAAATGGGGCTCTCCCACCCACTCTGAGGCAGGCAATGATTACTTTGATACTGAAACCTGGTAAACCCCCTGCAGAGCGTTCATCATATAGACCAATAAGTTTGATGAGTGTTGATACTAAAATACTTTGTAAAGTTTTAGCAAGAAGATTAGACCCCTATATATCACATTTAGTTCATAACGATCAAAATGGCTTTGTGCCAAAACGTCAAGGGTTTCACAATATAAGAAGGATTCTAAATATAATTCACGAGAAATTTGATGCTAAAGATACAGCATTATTATCACTTGACGCTCGTCAAGCTTTTGATAGAATAGAGTGGTCATATTTATTTACTTTTCTCCCAAGATATGGATTAGGAAACAATTTTCTCAGATGGGTTAAACTTTTGAATACAAATCCTAAAGCTAATGTTTTAACAAATAACATAGTTTCTAACCCCATCACACTGGAGCGTTCCACTCGCCAGGGGTGCCCATTATCTCCAATGCTATTTATCTTAGCTATAGAACCCCTGGCGATGACAATTAGAATGAGAACTGATATATTTGATGTCCAGTTAGGAGATCAGGAGCATAGATTGGCTCTGTATGCTGATGACTTGATAGTGTTTATGACTAGGCTGTCCATTAGTATACCCAAATTAATTCAACAAATGGAGGTATTCGGACAATTCTCTGGCTATAACATAAATGATTCAAAATCCTCAATTCTATTTCTGAATAAGGATGAAAGGCTAAATCCTATTATGCGGACCCCGTTTATTAATGCAAAAGAAGGATTTGTGTATCTTGGAGTTAAAATCACCCCAAACATTGATACCATTGTAGCAACAAACTATGATCCACTGATAAGTGAAGTGGAGGAATCTTTAAATAAATGGATGACAATGCCCATATCAGTGATTGGCCGTATTAACATGATTAAAATGAATATATTGCCAAAATTTTTATATCTCTTCCAGTCACTTCCTCTGCCTCTTCCAAAAGAATTGTTTGATAAGCTAAATGGTATCTTTAATAGATTTATTTGGAATAACAAAAAACCTAGACTAAGACTTCGCTTGTTGTACCTGCCGTATGACAGAGGGGGATTACAACTCCCTAATCTTAGACTGTATTACTGGGCTGCACAACTGCGCTCAGCCATGTTTTACTTTTCCACTGAGACACCCCCGGCCTGGTTACAAATTGAGCAAACATCAGTAACAAATCTTCAGTTGAATTTGTATTTATATTCTGCAAGCTTAAACAATTTAAAAAAAATGACAAATAACCCCTTTTTAAAAAACACAATAGATATTTGGTATAAGGCCCATCAGTATATGGGAGATAAGTCTTCTATCTCTCGTTTCACACCTATTTGGGGCAACATATGTTTTAAAGCAGGAAGAGCGGATGGGGGTTTCAAAATCTGGGCAGATAAAGGTGTACAGAAGGTGGCAGATCTTTATAAGGATGGCAGTTTTCTTACATTTGATCAGCTATGCCGAATATACGGCATCCCCAAAAAACTTTTTTTTAAATATTTACAAGTTAAACATTTCATTATGTCAAAATATAAACAGATTGTTTCTGAGCCACCATTATCACACTTGGAGAATGTTATACTTCAAATGCCAGTGGGTAGAGGTCATATCTCCTCAGTTTATACAGCTCTATTAACACATGATAAGGAATCTGCCATTGACAAGTTGGACGCATGGAGAGCTGACATCCAAGAGGAGATACAGGAGGTGGACTGGGAAACTGCATGTTTAAAAGCCCAAAGACAATCAATTAATACGAGGATGAAACTTCTACAATATAAGTGGTTGATGAGAACTTACATAACCCCAGTCAAACTGAATCGCTGGTCACCTGTCATTCCAGATAGCTGCAGTAAATGTTTAGATGGGAAGGGCACTCTGCTTCACTGTGTATGGAGCTGTCCAAAATTACAACAGTACTGGGTATCAATCACGCAAACTTTATCGAAGATTGTTGGAGCAAGTATACCTGTTGAAGCAAAATTGTGTGTGTTGGGTATATATCCAAAGAACTGTGACTTTAGCATCAGACAGATAAAGTTAATTGATTTTGGACTCCTGCAAGCAAGGCGCTTAATATCTTTGTATTGGAAGAAAATGGATGTACCCTCAAGCCATATGTGGGTCAAGGAGATGGCATCATGTATTGCATTGGAACGACTTACTTATATTGTCAGGGGAAAGGGGGCATATTTTGAAGAAATATGGTTACCTCTAATCGAGTTTCTGAGACATTATGAAGTGAATTAATCTGGAAAGTGATACTTGGTGCTGATTATATATATATATAAATATATATATATATATATATAGATTTTTTCCCCTTTTCTTTCTTTTGTTGTTTATTACTGTTGTTTTTTTTTGTTTTTTATATATATAGTTGTTTATTTTGAGGACTATGTTCTTTAATATAAATCCCATGTTAACTGTACTATTATTCTTGAGTGTTCTGTATTATAAACTTCAATAAACATAATGTTAAAAAAAAAAAGTCAGCTCATCTGTGTGCGCATCAGTGTGCGTCGGGGTAATTCTTTCAAAACAACATCCTTGAGTTTATCCGTCAAAATAAACAGTCAAATGGAAATATCTGCAAGCTGCCATTCAACTGTTTTGCCTTCTTGTGAAGATTGTTGCAAAGAGAAACAATTAAACTTGATTAACCCCAGAGCCATGCGCACTGCGCTGTACTCCGTGACAGTAAATGAGGGGAAAAATGATTTAATCAGATCCTTTCTTACCTTTTCAACATGGTTTAATGTAAAGTGTCATTCAGTACAAACTTTAGTTACACCAATCTAACGAGACAGAGCCTGGATTTGTATTCTGAACAGTTTAAAAATGTTTAAAATGCGTGACGTGTCTAAAATTCGCACCTGCTCAGCTATTGTGGAAATTAAACTAACAAGATGAATAACATAAAATTATTTTAGGCACAGACAACATCCCCCCCACTTTTGACAAGCTTGCAACGTGCCTGCTACCAGTTACAAATTGTGAAGGGGAACAATTTTCACAAATGGCAAGAATAAAAAATGAACTGAGAACACAAACTCAACAACGCCTCAGTGCACTGTCACTGTGTCTATTGAATCTCAGCTTGTCAGGAATGTGGACTTTGGTGACATTGTAAATGAATTTACTAACAGAAAGGCCAGAAAGCAGTTGTTCTGAAGGCAAGAGAGGAGACCAACAAGAGGAAACAAAAAGAGGAGGAAGGAGCCAGGAGTCAAGAGGAAGAAGGAAACAGGAGACAAGAGGAGGAAGGAGACAGGAGACAAGAGGAGGAAGGACACAGGAAACAAGAGGAGTAAGGAGACAGGAGACAAGAGGAGTAAGGAGACAGGAGACAAGAGGAGGAAGGAGACAGAAGACAAGAGGAGAAAGGAAATAGGAGACAAGAGGAGGAAGGAGGAAGGAGGAAGGAGACAAGAGAATGAAGGAGACAGGAGACAAGAGGAGGAAGGAAACAGGAGACAAGACGAGGAAGGAGATAGGAGACAAGAGAAGGAAGGAGACAGAAGAAAAGAGGAGGAAGGAAACAGTAGACAAGAGGAGGAAGGAAACAGGAGACAAGAGGAGGAAGGAAACAGTAGACAAGAGGAGGAAGTAAACAGGAGACAAGAGGAGGAAGGAAACAGGAGACAAGAGGAGGAAGGAGACAGGATACAAGAGGGGGAAGGAGACAGGAGACAAGGGGAGGAAGGAAACAGGAGACAAACAAAAAACATGCAGACATTTAACCCTTGTATCAACATAAGTAAGTGAGTTTTAATATTGACAATGTTATGAAATGTCTAAAAAGTGCTTCTGGGTGGCAGTAATGTTGGGGGGGGGGGGGGGGGGGGGCTAAGCACATTGTGCCCAGGGGCCCCTGCAATGATAATCCGGCCCTGATCTCTAGACATTGGAAGACACCGGGTTGTCATGGACATTTTAAAAGAAAACATGGAAAAACCACAGCAACAAACAAGAAGACAGCTCTCCAAAAAATAAAAAATAAAAACAACGTCTACATCCAAGTTGGCAACATAGTGTGGTGCAGGAATGTGAGAAGTCAACAGAGGAAAGGTGGTAAGCTGGACCTAGAATTCTTAGGTCCCTTTAAAGTATTGTGAAAGACAGAAGACAGGAGTTGCCAGACTCTGGGGCCATGGCAAATGGACGCCGGCTGGTCCTTGTTACACTTAATGGGGCCGGAAAGGAGAAAAGGGTGGCAGATCTACCAAGGTGTGTGTGTGGTTGACCTGTCATTGCGGCACCCGGTTCTGGGGAGTGGGATAGTTCGCAGTTGGTTAGGACCGCCGGCGATGAAGATAGCTGAGTAGGTGGGCAGTGTTCCAGCGCTAGGAGGGGAGGCTTGATGCCTTCTTCAGGTGGCAAGGGGTGGGAGTAGTTTGGTGCCAAGACGACGCTGACATCTGCCTCTGCAGACTCTGGCAGCCGGACCTAGGCCGTGGACTTACCCGCCGTCCTCGCAAGCTGAGACCTGGGACGTTGGACATTGTCAGAAGCTCAGACCCCGGGGAGGGGGTCGCATCGACTGGGCCAGCTAAGTACCCACTGCTTGATTTTATTCATGCTGTTCAGCTGATTTTATTGTGAAGGAACTTGGCCGTAGTGTCTTATTGTTGGTTGTGGTAATAAAGGATATTTTGGATAAGTTGCTGCCTACTGGTGCTGTTTTTGGGTTCTGACTGGAGGGTAAGATGTTCTGCCCGTGCTCCCACTGAAACTTATATTACAGTATCAAAGACTGACGGAAAAAGTGTGAATATCATGGACTCCAAAGGTCAGTTGTTTCCCAAGATCAGCATTGACCACCTGAAGCTCCACTTTGAGAAAAACCCGAGGGTACCACACAGACTGTCTGCCTCTACCAACTCACAGACGACTCCAGCTCCTCACCCATTTCCACCTACAAGCTTTGGGGTAGCACCAGTTCTTCACCCATCTCCACCTATAAGCCTTGGGATAGCACCAGCTCCTCACCCACAAGCCTTGGGGTAGCACCAGCTCCAAGCCTTGGGGTAGCACCAGCTCCTCACCCATCTCCACCTGCAAGCCTTGGGGTAGAACCAGCTCCTCACCCACCTACAAGCCTTGGGGTAGCACCAGCACCAGCTCCTCACCCATCTCCACCTACAAGCTTTGGGGTAGTACCAGCACCAGCTCCTCACACACCTCCACCTACAAGCCTTGGTGTAGCACCAGCACCAGCTGGAAGGATGCATGGGATGGGAAGAAATGTCACATTCTCTTATCAAGAAGAAGAAGAAGAAAAGATCTGTTCTATAGCGCCTCTCAAGATAAAAATCACGAGGCGCTTCACGAAAACAAAAAATGTAAAACATAAAAAATAATTTAGAAAATTATTAAAATATATTTGAAATGAGCAAAGAATAGACAATTGTGATTTAAAAATGTAAAGAAAGAGAGTGAATAGGAAAGAGGGAAATCGGTGGATCCTGAGGAAGGTGGGAGAGCAGAACAAGGAGAGGGGGATGAAGGTCACACCAAAACCAGCTTGAACAAGTGAGTTTTCAGCTGCTTTTTAAAGGAGTCCACTGAGTCCAGTGATCTCAGGCTCAGGGGGCGAGAGGTCCAGAGTCTGGGGGCCACAGCAGCAAATGATCTGTCACCTTTGGTCTTTAGCCTGGTGCTGCACAACCAGTAGGCTTTGATCACTGGACCTCAGGGACCTGCTGGGGGGGTGTAGGGACTGAGAAGATCAAGAGGATCCTATAAATTATTGTAATGTCCAGTAATGGTCAGTTTTAAGTACAGTTTGACCCTTCAATATCGGATTGACATGGAGACCAGAGTCTGCATGTGCTTCCTTTAATCTGCCGGATTCCACATCCCATCAGCTGGAGTTCAGAGCCTTTCTGCAGCTCTGAACACATGATAACGTATTGTCAACAATCATGTCCTCTCCTCAAGGCCTCAAGTTTCCCTTATCGTTCTACAGGACTCTTAATGCCTCTGAATAAAGGGAACACTCTTAGCTCCGATTAGTTGCTTAATCAAAGAATGAACTCTTAAATATGTGATTGATTTATATATGGATCAGTAATGTTTGATATGACAAGGCCATCATCATCCACACTCAAGGACAAATTAAAGTTAAGTCAAACGCGTGACATAGATATTTTATTACCCACAAATCATAACCTCTGTATCTGAAAGAAGGTGTGTTTCTGAGATTCTTGGCAATATCACTTAACATGGCACGTTCTGATTTGTTAAGAAATTAATATGAGAACATAAAAACAGAATCACTCTGGTGATTCAGCAGTCGGAGTTGTGTTCCAGTCCCACAGAGTTCTTGAGGAAGCTACAGAAATGGCCGTCCATAGTGAAGTCTCTTTAAGAAGCGGCCTTTGAAACACCGTCAAGATTGTTGCAAAGCTGACACAGCAAACGGTTCCTGCAGAACAAAGCTGATGCTGCTCCGGCTCCTTAAGAGTCTAGACGCAAACGGTTCCATCCAACCTGTGTGCCTGGCGACATCTCTGGACTGGAGAAGTCGGCGCTGGGTGCCCAGAGGTCATCCGACCACTCTGACCTCCGGATCTGTTAAGAGGGTCTCCGAGAAGGGTGAGGTAGAACACAGCGTGATTGCATCTGATGCTTTTTGATAATAGTAGACCTTTCCAGGGAGGCTGAGGAGTGTGATCCCCCTATAGTTGGAACACACCCTCAGGTCACCCTTCTTAAAGATGGGGACCACCACCCTGGTCTGCCACTCCACAGGAACTGCCCCTGATGACCATGCAATGTTGCAGAGACGTGTCAACCACGACAGCCCTACAACATCCATAGCCTTGAGATACCCAGGACAAATCTCATCCACCCCCGGGGCTCCGCCACTGTGTAGTTGTTTGACTACCTCAGCAACTTCTGCCCCCGAGATTGGACAGTCCATCCCCAGGTCTCCCGGCTTTGGCTCCTCCTCGGAATGCGCGTAGGTGGGATTGTGGAGCTCCTCAAAGTATTCCTTCCACCGTCCGACTATAGCCCCAGTTGACGTCAGCAGCTCCCATCCCCACTGTAAACAGTGTGAGCGAGTTGCTACCTTCCTCTCCTGAGGCGCCGGACAGTTTGCCAGAACCTCTTTGGAGCCGATCGATAGTCTTTCTCCATGGCTCCACCAAACTCCTCCCATGCCCGAGATTTTGCCTCGGCAACTGTCACTGCTGCACCCGCTTGGCTATCCGGTACCTGTCTGCTGCCTCTGGAGACCCACAGACCAGCCATGCCCTGTAGGCCTCCTTCAGCCTGACGGCTCCCCGAACCTCTGTTTTCCACCAGCGGATACGGGGGTTGCCACCACGACTGGCACCGGCCACCTTGCGGTCACAGCTAGCGACAGCCGCCTCAACAATCGCAGAGGGGAACAAGGCCCACTCGGCGTCAATGTCCCCCACTGCTCTCAGGACACGGTCAAAGCTCTGCCGGAGGTGGGAGTTGAAAACCGTCTTGACAGGTTCTTCTGCCAGATGTTCCCAGCAGAAGACTAAGATAAAAAAAATCATTACTGTAGTTGAATATAAAATTCATTTGCACCCCAATGTTGACCTTTTCATTTACATTTAGAAAGTGTGTTTTTTCTGTTATCTTGACATCTAAAAAGTTCAGTACAAAAAGAATGCCCTCATTTTCTAAAAATTAAATGCTAACATTTCATTTAGAATAAATTTATAGTTAGATTTTTGGAGATGTACCTTTTTCTCACTTTTACCACATGGGGCAGGAATACGTGTAATCAGTATAGTTAAAGATGAAAAAAAATCATATGCACGCCTTTTCATATCCTTTTCTGTTACATGTTGAAAGGTTGTTTTTTTTCTTTTATCAGGAGAGCTACAAGGTTCAGTACCAAAATAATGCCTTCATGTCCTAAAAATCTAATGCTAACATCTTATTCTACATAATTATGTATTTAGATGACTGGATTTAATGTTGTGTCAATTGTTTACAAGTTTTCTGTTTGTTAAAATAAAAATTTTGTTGCAAGACTAAGTGTGGCTGATGGTACAGGAAAGTCACAGAATAAAGTCCTAGAATGTGGCCGTCTGCATCTCAGTAATTAGGATGATATTCCCCTGGACTCTGCCGGCTGCTGGTTGTGGCCCCCCGGGGCAATCCTCTGCACCTCTCGATGGGGGCAGGGACTTTTCTGGTCGCAGTCTCCCAGGAGCCCCTGCACTCTGGGGCAGCTCCTGGATCTCTGAGACTTGGAGCTCCCTCCATCTCCAACACATCTTTGGGGGTCAGATGTGTGGCCCCTCACACTCTCTATTGGACGCTCCTATAGAGAAACCTCACATATACAAGGGCGTGTACACACACAGGTGCTCACATGGTGCTCTCATAAGTATGGACGTGGGCACGTTCAACACATGCCGGCTGTGGTTGGCACTAAATGCACTGTGATTTATTATCGTGATTGTTCAGTTAAACAATGTTGATTTTATATCTCCTTATCAGGTTGACGCAGTGATGGCTTGCTCCTGTTGTATTGTTGTGTGTCCCTTTTCTGCAGGTCTAGAAGCAGGATCTTGTTCATCATTGATGGTTTGTTTTTGTGGACCCCCCCCCCCCCAAAAAAACCCCAAAAACTTAAAAAACAATAACAATAAAGTTTTAAGTATCAGGTGTGACATTAAAATCAGAAGCTTTGATGCTCCGCCTGAGAGTAAATCTGTAAGGCTTGTCACCAGCATTCGGACATTATTTCTGTTTGCTTCACAGCCAGACAGGACATGGGGGGGGGGGGGGGGGATAACAACAATACCATTATTATTATTATTATTATTATTATTTACTGGTGAAACTCATACCATTAGAGTATGATGCAATAGTCCATTTATGTCAGTAATCCCATTTATATTGAGAGACCATCTAAAGCAGGGGTGTCCAATCCTGGTCCTGGAGGGCCGGTATCCAGCAGGTTTTGTGGTTTTTCTACTCCAACAGACTTGATTCAGTGGTTGAAACACCTGTGCAGCAGCTCATCAGGCTCTGCAGAAGCCTGTTAATTAGCTGCTGATTGAAATCAGGTGTGATGAAACAGAATTCAAACTAAAACATGCAGGATACCGGCCCTCCAGGACCAGGATTGGACACCCCTGATCTAAAGGCTCAGGAATACTTTGCAGGTGTTCTGGATTCAGTAGCTGGTTAGAGTGTGACACTGAGTCTAGAACATTGATCCTTTTCACAATATTCTAATTGTCTGAGATTTTGAATGTGGGGTTTTCATCGGCTGTAAGCCATAATCATCACAATTATAACTAATAAAGGCTGAAATATCTGGCTTTGTATGGAATGAATCTCTCATTTATTAATTTCTAAATTTAAGTTGAACTACTGACATAGACGAACTTTTGCATCATATTCTCATTTTTTGAATTTCACTTGTATTTTTTATTTTATTTTATTCAATCCTAGTTGTACAAAAGTTTCCTTTGTCCACTAGAGGGTGCTATGCTACCAGATGTAGCCAAACTGAAGACATGCAGAGTAGTTTTGTAAAAAGCCTCCTTGCACAGGTGCACAACATTATTTATTTATGTACTACATGTTAAAACACTTCCTATTGCATTATTTAAGAGACATAGTTATCCTTAATGTAAAACTTAACAAAAGTCTAAAACATCCACTGCAAACATAAAACAAACAAGGGATTGCTAGATATTATGTTAGTTTTTTAGTAATTACAACTGAGGATAAGAACGGCTGTGCATATAAAGAGCTTGATTTTCCTCAGAGCACCCACTTACTGATGAGGCAACTTTGTAGGATCAGTTGGTCATTTTGGCCTAACAAGGAACACATCCACATGATGGGTGTGCCACCCATGTCTTGGAGAGACATGATGGTGGTTCTCCCTGATAATAACCTGCGAAAGTGAGAAGGTGCGTATTATGCTGGCTCTTTTGATTTTTCTTTTTGCAGTGCGCCATGAGGCACTGCTGTTCTGTCT
The DNA here is from genome assembly GCF_043380555.1 of Nothobranchius furzeri. Lineage (NCBI taxonomy): Eukaryota > Metazoa > Chordata > Actinopteri > Cyprinodontiformes > Nothobranchiidae > Nothobranchius > Nothobranchius furzeri. Next base: position 23,574,298 of record NC_091749.1, read on the forward strand.
CTGTTTTGTTTCTATTCTGTTTGGATTTTGTGTTGTTTGTCCCTGCCCTGTTCTGTGCTGTTAGCCCACATTTGAGTGTGTCCCAGTTATTGTCTCGAAGAGCTATGGTGGTCTCCAACCTGTGGGCAGTCTACCAGTTCCCTTGCTACATGGTTGATGGCGTTCACCCTCTGTTCACTCCGGATCATCCCGGTCTGTTATGATGACTCCGGCTCCAGTGCTGAATCACGTTTGGGGCTGCTGTCAATGGGCAGGACGTTTCTGCGGTGCAAGGAATGGGACCACAGCATAAAGGCCTGGTGGGAAGGCTTGGTGCTCTTATGGACGTGTGAATGTGAATGAACTTGTGCAAAGGACAACACAAACTTGTAAATTTATTTACATTTATTGTTTTGAAGAACTCATAGGCCTGGACAATAATTAAATAACAATATCTATCGATCGATAGACATGTGATTCAATAGAAAAAAATGGATCAATAAAAACTTGAATGTAAAGTTTCCATTTCCCATTATAGCCTATTGGATAACTTCACACTAGAGTAATTTCTGACACCCAACCAATCAAAATCACATACCCAAACACGCTTCATCCCCAAGCCCTCCCCTCACAAACCTAAACAGGTAGCAGCACGACTTAAACAAGATGTTGCAGCAAAGATGTTAAAAAATGGTTACAACACTTCACCATTGTGGCGATATTTTCATTACAACAATGGTGGTTTGAGGACTTTGCAGAGAATCAATAAAAACCAAGTCACATAACGCAACCAACTTGTTTTATTATACAGTAATTCCATAAAACAGCCAGGGCTGCACTTAAAATATATTTTCTACATTTTTCATATAATTTTCAATAATTATTGATATTGATCAATATGATATATATTGTCATGAGCCGGGGTGAGTACTCCTCATTCTCTTAAACATCTCTGAGTCTTTTGCCAGGAGAGGGAGTGCCACCAGCTGTTCCTGATCTGCAATCAGCAGGGTGCTTCCTACTTAAGGTGGATGGAGGACACAATTTGCTGCCGGAAGATTGCCACAGCTTGGTAGTACCCAGCCACTCACGGTTTTGTCATGATCCACCCCGGCCTCCCTGACTGTGTCTCTCCTGCCTTGATTAGCCTTATTGTTCTCACCTGTCCCTCATTACTCTGCCCATGTGTTCCTGATTCCCTTGTGTATATATACCTCCCTCTTTGCTCCTGTCAGTTGTCAGATCATTGTTGTGTTTTCACCTTGTTACGTTTGCTCCTGCTGTACAATCCTACCTGCCATATTAATTAAACCATTTTTATTTTTTCATCCGTTGTCTGCTCTTCTGCCTCCGGAACCCCCACCACACATGGTCCACCATCTCCATCCTTCCAAATGTGACAGGTTTCTCTAGGATCATCTTTTCTAGAAGTGTTTTTTGACTCTAGGCTTTAGACTTTTTGGGATTTTACTAACCTCCAGGAGCGGACTCAGGATTCTTCATCTCCTCCAGGATTCCAGTGTTTTTTCCTCTGGTCACTGAGCTTTAGGATACTCACCTCAGCACTCCTGGGTTTGGAAACTCAGATCCTCCTGGACCCACTCACTGTTCTCCATAATTCTTCCCAGACATTTCGGCTCAGTGTCTCCCATCCACCAGGACGCCCTGCTTATCTTCACCTGTGCTCCCTCTCCTGCGCTCTCCCTGGCTCTCGACCTGCTCCCTCCTCCAGCCAGCTACTCTAACCTTACCGTAAGTTCATTGAACTAACCTTGGACTAAAGTGGACCTCAGGAACTAAATTCATACTCAGTGTTCTCCCTCCTCCAGACGCAGAGCTCCCGTATCTGTACCAGCCACTGACACTTCAGTGCATCTTCAGTTTCTTATTTTGAAAATAAAACTAATTTTTCCCCCATCTTTGGTCTGTGTTGTGTTCTGCATGTCTTGGGTTAGGCGCCTTCCCCCAAACATGACATGTGTATATATATTTATCAATAAACCTTTTCTCAATATCGTCCAGCCCTAGCCTCAACTTGTTGTTTTGTTACTGGCTAAGAGCTGCAGGTGGTGGCTGGAAGGTCTCTGGGTGGTGGTTCATTGTGTGTGTGTGTGTGTGTGTGTGGTGGCCAAAGGTTCCTTCACTCCTGAATGCATGATAACAAAAGTTTGAAGGTGCCTTTGATTTAGTTTCTATTTTTTTATCGGGGTTCTGCACCCCAATGACTGGTCCCCACTGGTAAGACTCAGGCCCAGTCCACACGTAGCCGTTTAAAAAAAACAAAAAAACGAATATCCGCCCCTCCAAAAACTTGCATCCACACCACCTCGTTTAAAAAAAACTCTGTCCACACGTACCCGGATAAATACGTTAAGGACATGCCAGACCTGTAGTCGGCAGTACTTCACCCGTTCTTAACCTCGTCCTTCGTCTGTGGTCTTCCGCAAGGAGCAGTAATTCCGCTTGCAAAAACAAACGAGCAAAGCGAGCGCAGCTCTGAGGGCATCCATGCTGTCGGCTAGTGTAAACACAGGTCGTACACGTGATGTCAGCATTTTTTTGTCGTGGAAAGTGACGTTGCGGACCTTAAAACTCCGGTTTTGTCCGTCCACACACAGACACCCAAAACGGAGAAAACGCAGATCTTCACTTTGGCCGGAGTTTTTAAAAAGATCCGTTTTCGTGTGAAAAACTCCGTTTTCGTGTGGATGACAGGCCAAAACGTAAAAAAATATCTACGTTTTGGCAGATCCCCGGCTACGTGTGGACAGGGCCTCAGCCTGGGTATATTTAGTCTAATTTTAGTAATCATTTTAATTGGTTTTAGTAAATATTTTATACTTTTACTGAGGTCTTGTTTTATTTGTACAACAACCCTTGGAACCACATCTCTTGCCTGCCTTTGTAGAATGGACTTGCTTGTCCTTTTAAAGTCATTATTTTATTAGTCCCTGTGTAACAAGGTGGTGTTGTTCTTACAGTTTTTCTCTGTTGCTTTGGTGCATTTCTCACAACAGAATTGATCTCTGCACCACTACTAACCCCGGCTTTCCACAGGAGCCGTCAGCAGCACGTTACGGCAGCAGCACGTCATAGCTGCTGATAGGAACCGCTGTGGTCAACAGAACCTTTTCCACTAGAGCCGTCGGCAGCCGTCACCAGCGCGAGTCGGCCGCGTCTCAGGAGCAGCATGTCGCGGCCTTTACGCGCCGGTTCTATTTCCTACGCGCGACGCCTCTGAAACGGGTCAAGTTCGACATTTTTGGGGAAGGAAAGACAGGAAATCGGACGCGGAAATGGAGAGAAGCTACCGAGATTTTCAGAATAAAGAACGTGCTGCCTTCCGGTTGCTTTACTTTTAAAAAAGGTTACTAACTGTGCGGCCCCGTGAGAAGTTATCACCTAGCTAGCGGTCTCCTTTGTTTTTCAGGTCCGTATTGGCGATTATAAAACGGACAGAACATAAAACACAAACCATGTGGTAGTTTTCTCCTGCTTGTTGTTGTGTTTACTGACGAAGTCGAGTGACTTCGTGCTCGGTCGGTGACAGCTGCTCCCCTGCTGCTTCGCGTCTCGTGGGAAGGGCCAAGCAGCAGCTTACGCGAGCAAGACGTGCTGCTGCAGTAACGTGCTGCTGACGGCTCCCGTGGAAACCCGGGGTAAGGCTCTTCTCAAAACAATTTGTGCAAACTGCAAAACATGGTGGATAACTTGCAAAAGTGAGCCACTTCATCAAAAAGAAAAGTCACTTGTTCAAAATAAGCAGTCAATGCTTCAAAAGCAAGTCCCTTAATAAAAACAGATATATTCATCAAAAGAAAGTACTTACATCAAAGTGCCAGGGCTGTCACAATTACAAGTCATTACAGCACCTTTGGTCACAGAATCAAATGGTTTGAACATGTTCTCATTGTGACGGATTTCTTTGCAGGTGCTTCCCAATGACATGTCAAGTCTGGACAGCATGCATGGCATGCTGAAAACCATCAATTGTAAAAGAAAATCAAGACACTTCATATACACTCCTGATCATATTTAATTGAAACTGTTCACAGCATTGTGCGACTGGGGAAATACAGTAAAACAAACATTTTACAGCAAACATAAACTCACTCAGACAGTAAACCTTACTGCAGTAGTTATGAAACAAAAGAAAACTGAACAGACACTGCTGCATATCAATCATTGAAATCTAGACGCTCCCGTCTGTCTGCCCACATGTTTTCATCAGCATCACAGGGAACATCAGCTCTATCGATGCATCGGGGAAAGTATCTCCTGGAGTGTCGAATCCACCCTCTGCAGGACTCTGCTGTGATGTCATCACAAGCTGCATCCATGGCTGCTAGCAGGGCCATTTGGGCATGTGGATGTCTGTCATATACCTTCCACCTCCAGGAAGAGAAAAACTCCTCAGTTGGATTTAGGAATGGAGTGTAAGGAGGAAGAAACTCCATAAGCATCCTGTCGTGTGCTGCAAACCACTGCTTGACTACAGCAGAGTGATGGAAGCTAACATTATCCAGAACCACTACATACATTATCCGATTATCACCAGGACACACACCAATTTTCATTAGTGTGAGATAAGGTTCACCTGAGAAAAGTAATTTATGGAGCTTTCCATGGAAACTCCTTAAAAATAGGGTTTTCAAAATGGGTGTACAAGTTGTTTGACAAGATGTTCAACAATTTTGAGAGCAATGACACAAGCAATGAAATGAAGACTATTAGTTGTAAGGACAATGACTATTCAGCCGGTACAAGTGGGGGTGGGGGGATTGATACAATTGAGCTGTAAAGGAAGAAAAAAGCGTCTGAAATAGTCATCCCCATGATTAGAATGAAGCATCATAGAAGTCTTCATCTCCTCTGACCATCCCTATTCACAGCTTCTGAGTGGAAGTTTGCTGCTGTATAGTACCTTTTGCTGAGACAGTCAACTACACATCGACATATAAATATTGGACAATGGGTTTCCATAGACTCCAATAACATGTTTTTGAAGAAAAATGGGAGGTGGCCACCACCGCCATTTTGACCGTGTCACAGTTTCTGTCAAGCCCAGACAATTCCACAAAAGGGAAGAGAGGTGGAGCTGAGGGTGGGGCTGTAAGGCTGGGATCAAATGACGACACCCGGTCGAACTAGCTACAAGCTAACCTGAAGCTAACCCAAAGCTAATACGGAGGTGGGAGCTAAGCTAACAGAGGTAGCAACCTAGCTACAACCGGAGTTAACTGTGCACAACACCAGAGCTTCTGAGTCAGAGACACGCCGGGCTGACCGCTGGGTAAAACCGGGTGGAACACAGAGGTCTCCTGAGAGCTCCACAAGCCGGCAGCCGCACAGCAGACAAGCGCCACTGCGACCTGAGATGCGCAGAGCTGCCGCTGGGGAGAGCCGGGTGGAAAGGTTTCCATCCCAGAGCTCCACAAGCTGGCAGCCCGCGCAGCAGACAGAAGCCGCGATCAGACAGAGATGCGCCGAGCTGCGGGGAGGGGATAAGGGTGGAAAACATCGGTCTCCCGAGAGCTCCACAAGGAACCCAGCTCCACCAACATGTTATATTTCAACCCATTTTCTAAAGTGCAGCATTATGTTAAATGCACTGGGTTTTACCCTATTACATTTAAATTTCATGGTTAAACAGTACATGTTAAAATCTAAGCTCAGCTCGGCAGTGACCTAAAATACATAAATATAATTTTACTTACCGAAAAAAATGAAGTGGAGACTCCTTGGACGCTCTATTAGTGCAATTAATACCACAGCAAGTCATTTTGTCCAACAATTGCACAAAAATATCAAAAAAAGAATACACAAACGCTACAACTAATGGGCCATTCCCATCTGTACCGGGTCGGCCCGGGCCGGGTAGCCCCAGTCGGCCCCAGCCTGGCCCGGTTGATTCCACACATCCTTGTCTTAAGCCCATGTGGGCTGATTCTACCCACCAATCAGAGGCTTGCTCTAATGGAAGGTGTGAATTTGCTGTCAGCAGTGGGTGTGTTGGCCCTGGTCGGCCTGAAGCAGACCCCCTCGAGAAGAGGGCTGAGAATGAGCCTTGGTTGGCCCGGAAAAATACCAGGCCACCCAGATATGTAAACAACCTACGCTACCCGGCCCGGGCCGACCCGGTACAGATGGGAATGGCCCATAATGGTCTAAGTTGAGAGACTGAAAATGGAGGAACAGTTTTCAGGCCAGACCGAGGCTCTACTGAGGCCTTTCCACGGAGCCTGCTCTGTGGTCACGTGGGTCGGATGCTCATTAATTATACAGAATTTTAGGCTTTTAATACACTTAAACAGAAGAGTGAGAAAATAATTCACCCCCCTCAGAGTTGTCATGAGTGTAAACTAGATCATTTAAACCAAAAACATGTTTTGGTACCAGGCTGTAAACATGTTTATTTCTGCTGTGAAATTGGTATTTTTAACATGGGAGTCAATGAGGATTTGCTCGCTTCTGACACCAGCCCCCAGAGGATGAGGGTGGAACTGCAATTTATTTCATTTCCGCATTGGCCTCAATTTCTGTCCTGCATTGTGGGGGCTTGCAACTACATCAAGATTTTAAAAGACAGAAACTGACAGATTTGGACATAAATTAATTGCCACATACTGTATGTTGCCTTTTGTGTTCTATGCTGAAGTATGGCCAGCAGACACCGCTCGTTTTATTGGTTTCACAAGGTTCACAACACTGAACCATTAAAAACTGCAGTATTTGCTTCATATTGGTTCAGAAAGCTTCAGTTTTTCCATCACTAAGTCACACATCATTGTAATCAGTAATCATCACACCTGTTCCCCGTCTCCACTCACCCTCAGTGTATTTATACCCAGTTCAGTCCTCCACTGGTTGTCGGTTTCTTGTGTGTTTTCATCCTCGTGTTTTTGTATTTTCCTGTTCTTGCTCCAAACCACAGACTTAAAATAATACCTGGCTGCTTGCCTCCTGGATTGCCTTTTGGGTCCTATCCAACCTACAACTTTATGACACTAAACACATTTACCCATCTGAGTTTTTTTAACAACACTTCAGCGTTTTGAACACTCAGACAGAAACGCTCGACTGAATTATTTTATCCCGCTTGCTTCTGCTTTCATGTGAACACCAGAGAATGCTGTGAGAGATGTAAACTGAAAAACACCCACGTTTTGGGAACAATCATCATGCATAGGGGTAAGCCCGTGGAGCAAAGAGGTGGACCCAGGTGATCATTACTGCACAGTTACTGGCTTCCGATTGCAAAATATTTGCATCGAGTGTTTTTTGTTCTGTTATGGCATTTTTATGCCAGGTAAGAGCTGCGAGTGCATCTACAAGATGACTCACCACAAACATGACTTCTGGACAATCTAATGTGGAGTGTCTTTATAATCCATTGTCATCCTGCCCGGACCTCATTTATTCATATTTTGAGCATTTTCTGCTCTGCTTCATGAACTCCTGATTCTCCGAGTCATCCTCCTCATTCCTAACACCAACATTTGGAAACACTGCTGCTTCAGGAATGAGTAAAATAGTAGTTTTCTGCACATATCAGCACGACTGAAAGGCCCTCTAAGGTTTAGGCACATCTGAAGCCCTCTGTTTGTGCTTGACTCCGATAAAGGAACCCACAGGGGAAGATCACTGCACGTTTGTGGAGATTTTTACTGCATCCTATAATCCACATGGCTGTGAGGGACATGCCCTGCTTGATGTATGAGTAATAGACAATATCTATTGCTTGTATGGACCCATTCAGAGTCCTCTGCTTGTTTTCATTGTCACTTATTATTATCCTGTAATGTCTGTTAAAGGCCTGATGTGATTCCCTTTCAGCCACGTGCTCTCCCGCCCATCTCATTGCTCTGCAGTGGCTACTTGTATGACGTGTGTGGATGCGTAAGTGCTGGGCAGCAGTGAATAAGGGGATGTCAAATGATTACTGAAGCACATCCCTCCTCTGGTACGTTGGATAGCTGGAAATAGATTTAATTTGCAGAAGAAGGGGGGGATGACAGAGTGCTCTGGAGAGGAGCAGGTCAGCAAAAGTGACTGCATTTCAAACAAAATCAACATCATCTGTTTACTTTTAGTTCAAGCTTGTTAATTTAAAGCAAATGTTTGCAGCCCATCAGAAGCAGGCTGAAAGGCAGAGAGTGATTAAAAATCCTGATGGGGGTTCCTATGCAAAGGGAAAGGACTTTAAAGAACAGTAGCGTCGATGGGCTTATTACTGTTTCGGAAGAATCCTAATTTACATGCAGGCTTGTGTACTATCTCATGGGATCTGTCAACAATCAGAGTCTGTGTTGTAAATGACATTCAGCTAATACTACACCAAATGTGTGCCCAGTAAAACTGACATACTTAAGTCACTTTTGTTTCAGTGAGAATCTGTGGTGACCATGTTGAACCAAGGTGGACTTCAAAATGTGCAGATGTTCTGGAGCCTGAATTCACCAGTGCATATTGGGCTTTTTGCAAGCTCAATACAGAATTTAGCATCTCTACCTTTTAGGGATGGTACTGCAGTACTTTTAAGGCACCGACCAAATTCCATGGTACCGACCAAGGACCGATTCCCGTGATATGAAACAGTACCTGGTGTGTTTGGTACCTGATTTACCAAGATAGACAGAAGTGCATGCTCTATAGCAGAAGCCCTATGAGGTGCCCTCAGCCTCTTATAAAATTAGCACAATTGTTTTCTGTTGATATTTTTTAAAATCACACTTTATGTGATTAAAAACATGGCCGCTGAGATGGTTTACAGAATTGTGAGAACTTCAGAAGAAGAAAGCTATTCAATCATACAATGAAGCACCAGGAAAGAGTTGTGAAAGCTGGGGTTAGGTCAGAAGTGTGCATTTGTGAGCACCAGAATGGGTTGATGCCAAGAAAGTGTACTACAGACACTGTCACGTTGAGGAGAGGAGGTTGGACCCAGGATGCAGAAGTACCCAGAACGACTCAAAGGCAGGAGAGGTCTTAAGAAAAACAAGTCCTTTATTTAAGGTGGATGTGCTGAAAAGTCCAAAGCACAAAATAAGACTAATACTCAAAAGCTTGAAAAAACTCAAAATTAACTAAGCTCATACTTGAGCAGGGACTCAGAGAGACTCGAGAGGGGAACAAACAACGCAGCAGATAAGACAATGACCCAACAAACACAGAGTGACAAGACAGGGCTTAGACCAGGAAGATGAGAGGGAGATGAATTGCAGGTGTGTGGGGAGAGGGACCAGGTGAACACAATTACTAACTCAGGGAGGAGGAAGAAAACACTGGTGGGAAAAAACACACTAAATACTGAAAGGCTGTAACAAAGGAAAATGACCTAAGAGAAAAAACAAAAGACCAGAAGGCATGAACCATAACTAATATTCTAAGGGGAAGCTGACACTAAAGGAAAACACTACAGAAAGAAACTACAGGGGCGAGGCTAAGAGGGGGCCAAGAGAGCACAGGACCTGGGAATGGGAAGTCTGACCCCAAAATTCCACTACCTCCGCTCCGCTGCGCTCCGCTCCGGCACAAACTCCGCAGCAAAATCGGTCCCGTTGTAGTCAATCAGAGCTGTTCCACTACTGCGGCCGTGCGGCGCAGTGCGCCGCCTGCCGTTCCGCCATCCGGCAAAAATAGGATTGATTCTATTTTTGCCGGACGCCGGAGCACCTCCGCAGTCAATGGACAGGAATCACAACCGCCCAACAGGAAAAGGAGCAAGCACAACTTCCGTTATTTCACAATAAATCGATAAACAAAAAGCGTTTTTTGTTTCAAATGCACAGGTTTAACAACTTTTAACAACTATCAATGGCGGCTGAAATTTAAATGCACAAAAGTAAGCCATACATACAGTTTCCACTATCAAAGTAGTCACCCTTTGTTGATCCAAACACTGCTGATCTCTCAACACAAATGATGGGCAGATTAAACAGTTCATTTCGATGCTTCTCCCACACAACGGGTGTTTGGATCTAACTTCCGCGTTTATTGCTCGGACTGTATCGCAAGATCTTGAAAATCCCGCGCATGCCTGTTTGCGCACCTCAGGTCTCCGCACCGGAGCGGAGCCGTTGTAGAGCGGGTACCAGTAAAAACTGAGTTCGGAAGCGAGCGGCTGCGGAAGGCGGGGGCGGGGCGGAGCGGAGGAAGTGGAATTTTGGGGTAAATCTCAGACTTCACCTACATCTACAGCAGCTGTCACCTCCACAAGTTTTCAGACAACTTTGTGTACTGGTGTCAGTGTAATCACCTTTGCCTCAACACCAGTAAGACAAAGTAAATGGTGATTGACTTCCTCTAAATCCTCCTCACTCACCTGTAAAACATCCGTGGTGCAGACATTGAGGTGGTGGATACCTTTAAGTACCTGTTTGTTCACCTCAACACAGGTACCACAACACTGATGATCTGTTTTACAAAGCCCAATTCTTTCACCACTCTGTTGTTGGCTCTGTTATCCACTCTGCTGTGGTCAGTTCGGGTGCAGGCAGCTCTGATTGACACAGTAAGACACTAAACAAGTTATTTTATTTTATTTTCGTTTATTTCATTCAAAATAAAAACAAATAAAACATATAAACAATAAGAAATACATAAGAAAAATAAAATTCGAACAAAAAGGAGCAGAATGAAGAAAAACATCTTATAATTTCTGCCCTCTTTTCCAGTAGAAATAATCAATTTATATATAATTAACATTTGTCAGACACACATACAGATTCATTTTAAACCTTTTCCTGTTCTAAATTCCAGTGCGATCATGATCATTGATTTAATTTACATTTTTATAATTTTATTTAACCAAGCTAGCTCGGTTCTGGGCTGCCCACTCGATTCAGTTGAGTTGTGTGAAAGGAGGATGCTGGTGAAGATGACCTCCATCCTAAAAGAACCCCTCCCACCCCATGCATTCCACTATGAAGACCATGGACATCTCCTTCAGAGGAGGACTGAGATATCCTAGATGTAAAACAAAATGATAAAGTAGGTCTTTCCCTCTGCAGTAAGAGTGTGTAACTCCTCAGTTTAACTTTTACTGGCATTATCCAGTAATACAATAATATCAATGCAATGTTCTGTACGTGTTCTTCAATGTTCACTGATGTGCAATACCTGATTCACATAATGTGTCTATGCCCCTCATGCAGAATATTTCATTTTAACTTGTGTTTTCTAGTGGCTAAGGCTACAATATTCGCTAACATAGGTGTACACACACACACACACACACACACACACACACACACACACACACACGTATATATATATATATATGAATATGTGTATATATGTATATATATGTATATAAATATACACACATATTATGTGTATGTATATATATATATATATATAACTGATGGCATCACATGCATTTTCAGCAATGGCTGAAGGTGGAATATAAACGGTTGCCAAGACAACACTGGTGAACTCTCTTGGCAAATAATATGGGCGACAACTTACTGCCAAGAGTTCAACATCTGGGCTGCAGAGACGACATTTCACTGAAACATGACCTGGATGGCACCATCTGTTGTTGACAAGCACTGCCACTCCACCTCCTTTTCTTTTCCCGCTCCTCTTCAGATCTCTGTCTGCTCGTACAGTCAGGAATCCTGGCAGAGAGACGCTGGAATCAGGGATATGGTCCTGCAGCCACGTCTCAGTGAAACATATAACACTGCACTGCCGATACTCTGGCTGAGTCCTTGAAAGGGCTTGGAGTTCATCCATCTTGTTGGCCAGTGATCTCACATTATGATTGATGGAAGAGATGGTTTGAATTTCCTCTTTCTCTGTCTCCGTTTTGCTCCCGCTTTGCACCCATGCTTCTTGCGTTTTAGCTCATTTGGGATTTGTGGCTTCAGTTGAGGTATTATTTCAGCCTTTCCAATGTTAATCAGCTGCTCCCGATTGTAAACCAGCTTCTTGCCATGGTTATGCATCATAACAAATGCTCAAAAAGTGAAAAAAAAGCAATAAAAATCCTCTAAACTTCACAGCACCAGGAACAGAAAAGTAAAATGTCCAAAAAATACATTTTTTCTTGAGAAATTAGAAGAAAAAATGTCCAAAAAAAAGGCTAAACTTACATGTAGTCAATAGAGCTACTCCATCATGCAGCCACCCAGAGCAGCGCAGTTCCAGTTATTTAATGAAGCAATGATAGCTGTTTATTAAACAGGCTGGCACATTTTAGAAAATTAAAAATTAACAGAACAGAAAAATAACTGAAACAGTATTTTGACCTTTCACATTTGCCGTAGTTCCCTTTCGGTGAGTGTACGGAACATCGGGGACGAGTTTCAAATGAGCACACGCATCGTTCTGTTCTAACTCGCGGCTGGGTGGAGCCAAAACAGATCTCCATAAGGGAACTCAGATCGACGTAACAGGGGGCTTGTTCGAGATGAGCCAGTTCTGCCCAGATTCGATCACCGGTGATTGGCGCGCAGTGCATGCCGGTTAGATTTGTGTCTGACTTGATGCCGACTTGCTCTGAATTCATGCATAGGAAGGCAACGGTATCCTTGTGAGATCAAGGCAGCCACAGATTTTAGAGCAAGGCGCTGCAGTTGCTCTCTACCAGCAGCAAAACCTAGGGGATGGTGGGAAACGCCTGGCTCTCACCTGATCTAAGATCTGATTGGTTCACATTTTGATCCAAACATCCGGTGGTAGAACATGAAATGTTAGTTGGTCACATGTATTCTGTAAATCATGTTAAGTTGATGATGACAACTATATAGGCCATGAAGAGAAATGTGATGTGTTATTTTCTCACGTTTCCTATGAGCACACTAAACCTACAGCTGATAACCGTTACTTATTATTTTTGTCATATCTTCATATACAATATATGATATCCACAAGCACGTGAGGATGTGTTTCAGCTGCTAACAGGCACCAGAATTAAAATAAATAATTAAACAATTATGAACGCTAACGCGATATCTTCATCCTTCGTCACCCGCCGTGACCTACACATGTAGGGAAATCTGTCCGACTTGAACGCCGGCTTTCAGCCACTCCCCTGCTGTGTCCGTCTGTTCTCATCTGCTTTCCAGGCGAGGCGCTGCTCAACTCGAACAAGCCTAGGATCTGGATGGGGACCTCAGATCGACGTAACAGGGGAACACGATTTGATGGTACACCTGTGGGCAAATAAACCATGCAGGCTGTGTAAAGAATACACGAGGACTAGAAATTTCAGATTGGAATTAAAAAAAGTTATTTTACCGTTAAAGATAATATAGTTAAGTTCTGTGCGATGTAGCTTTGACAATGTAGGTAGTAACAACTACCGAACACCGTCAAGTTTAAGGCGGGCTTCAAACAATCAGTCTGGAGTTGAGCTAGCAAACTCCGCTTTTGTACACATCAGCTAAGTAGTCTGATTAACCCGCAACGTCTGTACAAGCCTTTAAACAAAAACACAGTTACCTTGTAATCCTGGCAATGTGGTTAAAATTCTCCTCCGTATCGAAAAATGCCTTTGGCTGCTGGCGCTGTTGTCGATGGCATAGCGCCTCTGTGTGCAAGGGTCAGTGATGACGTAGGGCAGGGGTCCCCAATCCTGGTCCTGGAGGGCCGGTATCCAGCAAGTTTTGTGGTTTTTCTGCCCCAACAGACTTGAGTCAGTGGTTGAAACACCTGTGCAGCAGCTCATCAGGCTCTGCAGAAGCCTGTTAATTAGCTGCTGATTGAAATCCGGTGTGATGAAACAGAGTTCAAACTAAAGCATGCAGGATACCGGCCCTCGAGGACCAGGATTGGGCACCCCTGATGTAGGGAAAGCAAAAGGGAGGGGTTGTGTGAAATGAGCGATCTCAACTTAAATAGTTTAAAAGCACCTCACTCCAAAGAAAAGATAAACACAATTATACTTATTATGAATGAGTTTTAACATCACACTGTTAGTTTGGGGTGTACTTAACTAATTGTGTAAAATAAACTGCAACTATTTAGCTAAAGTGAGTGAAAATAACTAACTTTATTTTAGTAAGAAGCACTATTAGGAATTACAGTGTACCCATCTGCTGCCTTTGGAGTCCCACTGGCCAAACAGACTCAAAAGGACTCTTTCTTTCTAGGACTAAAGCAGTCTGTTAACGTTAAAATAAAATATTATGGAGTAGTGATGGGAATTCCGGCTCTTTTTAGAGAGCCGGTTCTTTTGGCTCCCAAGTGGCTCCTCAGATTTTCTGTTGCGTAGAGTACATTTATAACCAAAATAATGCAAAACTATTTGTAAAAAATGCAATATATCAAATATTTATCATTTCTTTGGATTTAATAACTGAACACTGTAAGAAATCTCGACTTTTAGACTGCCGGTGCTCATTTTCTCACCGTCTTCGTCGCACTCTCCTCTCTCTTGCTCGCCTTTTTCCTCCCCCTCATTCCCTCTCGTCTCCCTCCACCCGCATTGTGCTCTGCTGTGTGTCTGAGTCTGATCCTCCCTCTTCCCCGCCCCTACTGCTCTGTGTGTGGACAGTCTGGACACGCAGTTACACATGTTGACCAATCGCCTGTAGCTTTCACCAAAGCAGGAGGGGAGGGGGGAGGGGGAGAGGCTCCCAATGACTATCCGGCTCCCGTCGTTCACTTCAAAGAGCCGGCTCTTAGAGCGGGTTCGTTCACGACAGACACATCACTGTTATGGAGCAATTAAAAGAAAACATTCATGTTTTATGCAAAAGGTTGCAGTAGCAAAATGCATGAAATTCCCCAGGGCTGCAGTGTTTGCAACATGCATTTAAAGTGAAGAATCTCCTGGGTATTTGTGTCTTGGGGAATAGAAATGAGGAAACAAAGCTTCTGCTGGACTGTTGTCTTCTGAAAAAAGAGAATGGGTTAAAGTGCTGAGAGTCAGGCTGTCCTATAAACAAATAATTTTTGGAAATGATCAAACACTGCCATTTTTGAACATGAACAAAAATAAAAAGAATACTACAATTATAGAACGCTCAAACAATTCTTGTGTGTGTGTGTGTGTGTGTGTGTGTGTGTGTGTGTGTGTGTGTGTGTGTGATAAGGGTGGAGGGGAAGGTCTGACTCCTTATCGATTGCTTTATGAAGATGACACAATACCAATAATTGTTGCAGTCACTAATCGGACCCGTTCAGGAAATGGTGTGTGTATTTATACGTGCTTGTGTGTGTGCCAAAGTACTGATTAGCTAATTGTAGAAATGTTGGTGATTTATACATTTGCACAAAACGCAGGGTTTTATTCAAGCTGTTTAATTGGCTGCAGACTCTGATTTATAGTTTTGTACCAAAAAAGTGCCAGAAATGCAGACCAAGCTCTGACACCGGTCATACCGGTACCACTGTTATGGGTTTATCTCACTGTATCCTGGTCCTGTTGCTATTATACATTGATTCTGATTGAAAAGAAAAATGTCTGAGAGGAAAACGTTCTCCCGCCTTCAGATACTGAGATTTCCACATTTCAGCCGCAGATATTCTGGGGTAATAAGGCTAAAAAATACAGCAGAAATAATGGTGAAGATTAGTAAACGCTCAAAATCCCAATAAATTCCTCCCAATGAAACCATTTCTAGATGAACTTGGAGTGAGTTGAACAAATCCATGCCCAATGCTTTCAGTTTACTAAATCCTATTGCTGTATTAATACTGAGAATGATCAGTTAAAGCCTAAGACAGAACTAAAACATCTATAATAGAGAGCAGAGGACGGATAAAGGAGAGAGTAATAAACAACATATTCAGTAAGATTAAACAAGACCTGCACTCAGTCAGGCTGTGGACGGAGTCACGACTTCTGAGACACAAAGTCATCCTGTCATTCAGGCTAAGTATAATAGTGCATCAGATCTCCCAAACTAAAAACTCCAGCCAACCGATTCCTAACAGGATCTCGAATGGTTGCTTAATGTAATTGTCCTCAGTGCCTATTGCTTGTGGGGGGCACGGTGGGGGTCAGGGCTGCAGTTATTGCTGCTTGTGCATTGGCGGTGGGTGGAGGTATGAGGCTAAACGCTGATCTCTGGTCAGGAGACGATGGAGATTGCTCTTTAAGGCTTTTGTGGCGGAAGCTCATGCCAGAATATGACTGTCAATTACGTTGAGCTCTATTAGGTTAGAGGCTTGATCGGTTTTATGGGCATGAGCTCATTACTTGGACAGACCAATGTTATCAACACCAGTGACTGTTGATGTAGGAAACTGGTGAGTGGGTCTTTCGGGTTTTCCTGTCTAGTGTGGGTTACGTGGAGGTTTCTGTCCTTTAGAGTGTCTTACTTTGATATATATATATATATATATATATATATATATATATATATAAACATAGTTCACAGTTCTGTTCATTTCCACACAAGTATTTTCCTCGTCACTGAATAAAGCAATGTCAGTATTTTCACCAACCCAATCAACCTTAAACACACAAAAATGGCCACAATTCAGTCAGTTTTACAGAGATTAAGTTTGGAGTCAAAGGCAGAGAACCATTCATGGCACACTCTGAGCACTTTGTTTAGGTGTGAGTGTTTTTCTAGATGCCAGGGTGACAGTGATGAAAAACAACAGCATTGACTCTTCCTGCATCAACTCATCAGCCGAGTGCATCCAGGGCGTGCAGCGCTCAATAGGGAGCTGCAGGAGTTTGTTTGGTGCAGCTCACACATCTGGGCTATTTTAGGACCAAGGTTTAAAGGTAAACAGCTTACTGGACAGGAAAAGCGAGTGCTGTATTCAACTCATTTGTTTGGTTTCGTTGATCTTAACCAAACCTGATGATTCTGTATTTGATTGTAGAAAAACAGTTGAAAAAATTCCTGTTAAAGTTTTCATTTCCTGCCTCTGGTTTTGGACCAGTTCGAGTCTGTTGTCTTTGGACCATGTCAGGAACTCAGAGACCTTAATAAAATAATTGATTCACTTTGTTGGGAGAGGCCCTGCTGGTATTTATGACCAGGATTTGTTCTGTAACTTGCCAATGAAACATCATAATTCAAACTGATGCAGAGGATACCGTGCAGGTATTTGTGCCCCGCCAAAAAAGAGCAAACACTGATCTCCAATCACAATTTCCACATTTCTCACATGTGGTCTTCTCTCCCCTGATAATATTCTCACCACATGACTAATGACCACTCTTCATCATTTACAGTTCTACGTTGTTCCAACAGAGTGCTTCCTTATCAGGCTGCAGGTATGTACCGTTTCTAAAAGCGGAAGAGGCAGAATCTTCAGCTGTGAGGACCCAGAGGGAATTTCTGCTGTCACTCACACACGTGCTTTCACTTCACCATTTAAGATGCACCAATGCAAGCGCTCTGAGCCACGAGGACAGGAAAAATAGATGCAATTGTTATTTTTCCTAAAACAAATGCATGTCAGATATGTGTCAAACATGCACAAGTCTGTTTAGGCTATTTTTCAGTTTGCTTTGAGTTTGTCAGAATTTTGTGACTTTGCTTGGGAAAGCCTTGGAATCCCCCCAAGAGGAGCTGGAGTGAGTGGGAAGGCTTCGGGATGTCGGGGCTTCCCTCCTGGACCTCGGTGACCCCACCCTGAGTGGAAGATAATGAATAGAAAATATCAGATTAACTAATAACATTTAATCAGTTGTTCTTGGACATCTTCAAAGACTTCCATAAAACGTGACTTTTCATGTTGAACATTTAAAACGAGAAGTTTTATTAGAGGACATAACTCAATTACTTTAATCCTGATGTAAATTGTGTGTGTGTGTGTGTGTGTGTGTGTGTGTGTGTGTGTGTGTGTGTGTGTGTGTGTGTGTGTGTGTGTGTGTGTGTGTGTGTGTGTGTGTGTGTGTGTGTGTGTGTGAGAGAGAGAGAGAGAAATAGGGCAGCAGAAGTTTAAGCAACCAGGGAGTGCTGGTTGATAACTAAGTGTTTCTGTTCTCCGCTCTACTGAATACCAATCATTTTCCTTTAGATAAAGTTCAGAGAAATGAAAACAGACTCAGTGAAAGTGTGTGTGTGTGTGTGTTTAATTCTGTACAGGGGTGTGTGACAGAGAGGCAGTTCCTGCTTTAAAGGCCTTGTATTAAAACATTTTCTGCACTTTTGCTGATCCAGCTGTCCTTGAGCCGTGTTTCTCATCTTGTGTTAAATCGACCCACTGGAGGTAAAATAAAGTAAAGGTAGAGACCAGCGGGCTGGGAGTCTCAGTCCCTGATGCTGTGGCCTGCTGTCCTCATCCCGCTTCCGTAGCTAATAGTTCTGACCCCTATTAGTGACCTTTTCCATCACAGACTCACCTCTTCCATCTTGTTCCAAATACGGCCCCCCTCCTCCTCGCTTTTCTAAGAAGGAAGCTGTGGAGCATTACTTTGGTAACTTCTGGACAGTCTTTAACTCTCCCTCACCTCAATAGTTAAATAAGTTACAGAAGTTCCTAAAACTGTGGCCTGAAACAAAACTTCAGCTTCAAAAATTTGGTCAAACATTCAAAAAGCACGCACACAAGTGGAGAGAACCCGACAAAATAACAGGAGGCCATAACTGTGTTAAATCCTCTTCAGATATATTTTATGTTATATGTACAGAAATGGCAGAATAAAAAGGAAAAAGTGTTAAAACGTTATGCAGAAGAGGAAAGACACGTGGCTTTTTAACCCTTTGATGCATAATGGTCACTACAGTGGACAGGTACTCAAAATTGTTATTTATTTGTTTTTGCTATTAAGCACAGCTGTTGAAGACTTTATTGCATTTGAGCCCCTCCATTTGGACTTCAGTAAGCCAAGCCAACATACTTCATGCCCAGAATGCTCGCTGTCCACTGAGGTGGACATGTACTAAATTATTTGTAAATTATAAAATTTTACACAAAATATTTGTTGAAATTTGTTTCATTCACACCTAAAGAATAATGAAAAAAAATTGTTAAAAAAATCATGGTTGAAGATTTCATAACTCATGCATCAAAGGGTTAAATAAAACATTTATTATACAAATTAAAATAAGATTATTTTAAAAATACAGCGATTTCAGTCACATGCCCGATGCTTTAGAGGACTTCAGTGTTTTGATGCAAAGCAAATGTATCTTAAACTTTCTATCAGCATTTAGACTGTTTTGAGAGCAATGTACAGCCAAGGTAAAGTCTATAATCAGCCCAACGTTCCTCTCATAGCTGCAGAAGGTTTAAGGTCCTTGTCCTCATGGATGAAGCCACATGGGAAACACTGACCCAGGCTCAACAGAAGCATGGTCTCTGTGGTGGAAACAGAATCAGGGAAATCTTCCACGAAGCTCACAGTATGAACCCAACTCAAACATAAAGATGGCTACGGCAGTGGATGATGACACCAAGTGGGACCTTTTGATTAAACCTGAGCTCTGGAGAGTAGCCATGAGGACACCTCTGGAGGAAAACGTGTAAAATGCTCCAACCCAAGAGACCAGCTGGGCCATGAAGTGAGACTTCCAGTTTAGCCAGGTTGAGATGATAGCTGGAGTCTTTAGTATCTCAGAGGAGGATCTCTGTGGGTGTGGCTACATCACCATGGCAACAGAGTAGTCTTATCTCACCCGTCTGTGAAAATCACGATTGATCTGTTTCCTAATGAAATCCCAGGTAGAAAATTAGACTGGATAAGGATATGTTTATCAGAGTGCTGTTTGAATAAAGATGCAAGATTGTAAAAATAAAAATGGAAAGTCTGCTGGTAGCTTCTGAATCAGCCAGAAAAAGAGGTTTTGTTATTTTGTCTGGATTTTCTGATGAAGCCATTTTAGAAGTAATTCTTTAGAACTTCTGAACATCAGAGATTAATAAATTCATACGACTAAATCAGGGAGAAATAAACCTCAATGTTCGTCTGTATGAGGCTGAAACTGACAATTAGAACCACCGCCCTGAGAAGACCGCTCATCGTGCTCTGAGGACACATTCTAACTGTTGAAAAATAAAACCTGCGCCACCACTTGGTTGTTGTGGATGTGTGGAGTCCTATTAGGCTTAAGACCATTACAATGAGTTAAAATTATGTACACACACACACACACACACACACACACACACACACACACACACGTGTGTGTAGGCCAGATGCAAGCATCCCTGTGGTGAAAGAAAAGTCCAGCAGCAATGAGGTTATGTCTACGTTGACGCACCGCTCCTTTGCATCTGGCTTCTGTCCTATTAGAAAACACAGCAAGCACCTGCACTATTGTTGATTTAAAACCTGTGCTTGCTCGGAGCCGCTGTCTCCAACTACTCCCAATGCCTTTTTAAGGTTATCTTTATTTTGAATTGATTTCTGATTTGTTCCACTTGTGGATTTCTTTTGAGGAGATCTCTAATCTGTTTCCTAGCCTCCAGCTTGACGGTTGCAGGTAGAGAGCGAGCTGCTGGTCTACCCGTTTACTCAGCCAGTTAATAAAGACCTTCACCTTTATCACTCATCTGTCTGCATCCAGATAAGCAGCTCATGGGTTATCGCACCATTCTGCTGTAGTTTCTGCCCCGTTAATCTTTAAACAGATGTGTTTGGTTCCTTTTCTGTCTTTGCCTGAGCATTTGTTTCCTTTCATCTGGTTTGCTGTTTTACATCACAATGGTTCAGCTCATCAACTCTCACTGTTTCCCATGTTGTGACTTCTTGCCATGAATCACCAAATTACAGTGATTCCCTGTCATTGATCAACTTCTCAGATGCAACAAGCCTTCCCAACACAGCCATGGAGAAATATATGATGAGTTCAAGCTGGTGTGGAAGACCGTGTGGCTATGAAGGTGGATGAATCCGATGGCGGAGTGAATGAAGCCTGACTGGCTCCACCTGCTAAATTAATCTGGTGATACCTCTCTAGTGATGCTGCTTGAATGTCTCTGGTTACTGAAATACCTTCTGGACTCAAAGGTTCTGATAAAATTGCAAATATTACACATTTAGGCTGAGCTGTTTGAGGAGAACGATAAAGTAAAAACATAAAAAACTTGAGAAGTCTCCTCTTATGTGATCACCATAAATGTCCGCAACAGGTATCATTTGGAACACTGGGGAGACTGAATCAGCGCATCAGAGTTAACCTAAGATGATGAATGATAAATGACCCGCACTTGTAGCATCTTTCTGAGTCAGAGGACTCCAAAGCGCTTGACACTACAGTGTTTCATTTATCCATTCACACACACACATTTACAGGGGAGGTTTGGACCCAAAATGCAGGAACCCAGATGACACAGAAAGTGAGATGTTGTCGAGAAATGAATCATTCTTTATTACAGGAGAGTCGCAGCAAACTCCGACAGGGGCACAAGAAACAAACTCACAGGAAGGAACCTCAAAAAGTTCAGGAGCACTGGAGGCAGCAACAAACACTGAGGGTTTTATACACAGAGGGGAGCAATCAGGCAGAGGTGTGACCAAGTCACTGCTTTGCAAGTCACAAGTCTTTCCAGTCAAGTTTCAAGTCAAGTCCAAAGTCAGTGATGTGGAAGTCCAAGTCAAGTCCAAGTCCTTAACTTTGAATTTTCAAGTCATAATCAAGTCATCTGTCCAACTTCAATTTAATGACAATGATAATAAATAAAATCCAGAAATAAAGCTTCTTAAAAGGAACCCAGGTTACAAAACTCTGTGGTTCTTAAAAGATAAATGTTAGTATAATTTATATTAAAATGGTGTAAAAAACCTGCTTAATTTCTTCATTTTTATAAAACTTGTAAAAATAGTTTAACTCGTAGGTCACTTATTGTTGTAACTTGTCGTTAGCGTCGCAATGCACTCTGGGTAATGACATCATATGGTTGTACCTCGGTTGTACCGGTTGGCTTTGGGACCCTGTAGAGACTGTTCAGCGACATCAACATGTCATCTGTTCAGCCTTTTCACTTTGAACCAGAGTGAAACATTAATGAGGACATCACTGACCATGTTTCACAAAACGAGCGTCAACATGAAGAGCAAGAAGGGCGGGATGAAGCGAGAGCAGGACAAAACCGGTGGGGCGTGTGCAGCAAATGTGTCTCCATGGTAACCAAGAGGGAGAGTGCTCACATTTTTGTCAGCAGAAGTTAACGGTAAGCTATCGTGTGATCAAACTTATTTAATTATGAATGATTTTGGAGAATTTTAGCATCCAGAGCTGTTGTGTGCTTTATAGATGATTAGGATATTCAGTGAAACCACTTTAATCGTTTTTGCAGATGTTACATATCTGGAGAACCCTGTGTTGCTACACTTATGCTTGTTTTACTGACGGGAGAGGTGAATGTCCAGCTTCATCCGTGGCGAGTGGCGTGTCCGATGGTTCGCCCAACATGACAGAAGCGGCAGCTGCAGGAGCGGGTTGTCGGCTCAGGAGAGCGTCCAGCGTCTCTTGTCTCTCCGAGGGCGTTTAGGCTCCTCGTGTGGGAAAATGGTCGGTAAAGCATTTAGTTTCCGCCTTCTCTCATACCCAGCTGCTCTGGTGAGCTCTTTAAGTAGTTGTGGTCGACTAGAAGCCTCAAACGCATAAGGAGAAAAATGCTGGGAACACAGCCAGTCTTTGGGAAGTTGTGTCCGTCCACAGACATCTTCCCACTGCTTTCTCCTCTTCTTGCCAGTGGGAAAGCTGTGTAAACTCTCATCACTCCCCTTGTTGCCCTTTGGCTGGAAATTACATCCAAAAGAAGCACAATGCGGCATTTTACTTAATTATTAATACGGTGAGCGCGTAAACAAACACTAGCGTCAATAGCTCTTCCAAGAGCAACCAATATACGTCATCGCCCCCAGAGTCCATTGCGTGCAGAAAACATGGCGTCCTACGTATGTCAAAAATGTACTAAATATTATAGATTTATAAATAAACAGCAATGTTGTGTGTGTTTCTAACAACATAGTTTGGTACAACAGAAAAGTTGTGGCTTATTAGGGGACACACGTCCTCACAGCCGGAATTCCTTTTAACGCTTAATTTATTTGCTCAAACAAGCAGAAAGTGCAACTGAAACTGATTCTAAACAAAGTGCTGCTGCCAGTAAGTAAAACCCAGAATGAAGAATGATTTATGATTTTTGTCCATGTCTTGCCACTTTTGTGCTAAAATATCAAATATGCTCAAATCATCATCAAGTCAACAGTTGCAAGTCAATTCAAGTCACAAGTCATTGCCGTTCAAGTCCGAGTCAAGTCGTAAGTCTTTATAGATTTTATCAAGTCAAGTCAGAAGTAATTTAAATAATGACTCAAGTCTGACTTGAGACCAAGTCATGTGACTTGAGTCCACACCTCTGCAATCAGGGAAAACAGGGAACGTGCGTAACCAATAAACAGAGTGGGGAGTAAACACCAGAGAAGGAGACCCACTATACATAAAACATCCAGAGAACTAAAGATGAAACTAGAAGGGGAATTTAATGGCTCACTAGAAACTACCGATAACTGGGAGAATAACTAAAACCTGAAGAACAAAACTACAAGACTAGAGACACTGGAGGGATATGTGATTAAGGGAAATGGGAACAAGTGAGACTAATTAATTGAGTTGAGAAGCAAAACAAAGCAGAGGAGGACACTAGACCTAAAAACCTGTCAAACAAAAACTACTGAACATCAACTGGAGAACTAAAGATGAATAAACTAATGACCTAAAGAGCTACAGAACTAAACACACTGAAAGGCAGGGGATAATAAGAATGCCTAATCTAAATGAATGACATGAGGAGGGGAGACATGAAGGGAAACAGGAGACAAGGACCTTGACAGAGGCTGGCAAGAACAGGCGTCACCGGGCCGGCCCCTCCGACCACCACCAGCAGGCAAGGTCGGTTAACTCATTCACTGCAAGCGTTTCTCACTGTTTTTACTGTTTTTTAAAGAGTGACAGAACGTTGCACGCCAGGATGATGTCGACGCCAAAACAACCAAAACAACCAAAACAAAGTGGAGACTCACCTCTTACATCAGGAAGAATCCGCGTGTTTCGAGTGTTATCCGTTCTTTCATAATCCGTTGTTGAATTGTGATCTGCAGAAGCTTTTCCGGTTCACGCCTCTCTTTTTTTACAGCAGCGGCCCAAAATAATCTCCTAACACATGGACTTTCTGCTTCCTGATCATGTGACGTGTGACATACGCGGATGAAGATCGGCTTTAGAGCTGAGATGTTTGTTCTCATGGTGCGGGGGCTCGTCCGACGCCCACACAGTAAAAACATGCAAATGACGATTGGCAGTGAATGAATTAAGTGTCTAAAGGACACAACAGCAAAGTTCTCTGTCCGAAGCTGGGATGGAACCTGCAACCTGCTCATTACTGGACATCCCACTCAACCTCCTGAGCTACTGCTGCCCCAATGAAATGAAGCTAGATCTCTCAGGACCTCTCAGTCAACATCAGATATTAGCATGAGGTCTGAAATAACTCATGAGGGAGAGAACAATGGCATGGCTTACAGTAACATGCTGAAAGGGGGCGGGGGCATATAAAACATATAAAAAGCCACTAGCTTTGTTAATTAGCAGACGGCTGCTCTTCCCACTGAGCAGTAGACTTTTTTATTTTTCCCCGTGTCTTGTCTGGCTGTGAAGCAAGCAGAATTGATGTCTGAATGCTGGTAACAAGCCTTACAGATTTACTCTCAGGTGGAGCATCAAAGCGTCTGCTTTTAATGTCACGCCTGATACTTAAAACTTTATTGTTATTGTTTTTGAATGCTTTGTAATTCCGACCAGACACGGAGACAGAGGTGAAAGAGAAAGGAAAGGACAAAAGTGAACAATAATGAACAAGAGTCTGCTTCTAGACCTGCAGAAAGAGAGAAGAAAAAAAAACCTATAAAATAATGGGACACAACAGTACAACAAGATCAAGCTATCACTGCGTCAACTTGTTGAAGAAATATAAAATCAACATTGTTTAACTGAATAATGACACGATAATAAATCATAGTGCATTTAGTGCCCACCATTGTCTTAAGACAAGTGTTGAACGTGCCCAAGCCCATACTTATGAGAGCACCATGTGAGCACCTGTGTGTGTACACGCGCTTGTTTATGTAAGGTTTCTCTATAGGAGCGTCCAATAGAGAGTGTGAGGGGCCACAGATCTGCCCGCTAAAGATGTGTAGGAGACGGGGGGAGCTCCAAGTCCCAGAGATCCAGGAGCTGCCCCAGAGCACAGGAACTCCAGGGAGACTGCAACCAGAAAAACCCCGCCTCCCCTGAGAGGCGCAGAGGATCGCCCCGGGGGGCCACAACCAGCAGCCGGCAGAGTCCCGGGAGATATCGGCGGCAAGCCCACAGACCCGCCCGCAGCCTCACACTCCCTAGCCGGCCGAGCCCGGTACCCAGGGGGCGACCACCCCCGCCGGGAACCCAGCAGAGCCCAGGGACCCAGGGACCCAGACCCCAGCAGGCAGCCACCGGGATTGGTCAGGCAGACGCCAAAAATCTTAAACTCCCTGACCCGGGAGCCACGACCCAGGCAGACCAAAGCACCACACTCCACACCAGGTGTGGCAGGGAGAGGGGAGACGAAGATCTATATCAAAAGAAGACCCAGGAGAAGAGAGGAGTCAAAGGCCCCACCTAACATACAGTCATACACAAACACAGTCACACACTCCCTCATGCTCACACATGCACTGTTACACCCCTCTGTGGGCTCAGCTAGGAAGGAGAGGGGAATAAACATAAAATGGACCAGTTTAACAAAAGTGACCCTTATTGGGGAAAAAAAGGTTTGACCAAGCAAAACCAAACTCAAAGTGTCCTTGTATTTGCAAAGGTTTTATTAAAAAACAAAGAGAAATCCCCACCTGGTAATTTGCCAAAAGATGGTCTAAAAGACACACCAAAACCAAAAGTTTACCAGTTTAACTTAACTTATCCCCAAAACACGCACAAAAGTCCTAAAGTTGTTTCTTCACAAGAAAGAAACAAACAAACTGGTTTAAACCACAAAACCGTCATACAAGTTAACCACCAAGGGGAGAGAACCACACGATGCTGCTGCAACCACTAAACATTTCTCTTCCCTGATGAGCTCCAGCTGGCCGCTTTTGAAGAGCCAGCTGATGAGGCGCAAAGTCCCAGCTGGCGTGACTGCTGCTCTGGCGCTGTCCATAGTCCTGAAAGTACGGACAGCTTCCCAAGGAGCCGCTGTCCACGGTGCTGCTCTGCTGCTGCTGTGAACAGGGAACGGAGCGCAGCACACCACTAGGCTCCAAAACGGCGGCGGCCGTAACATGCACATACAGCCAAAGACTTACAAAAATGCACGCCGGACACCCACTCATGCTCCCCATACACACCCTATTCACTCTTGTCCCGGTACTGCTGAAAATGGGGTACAACCATTACCGGTTCCCAGAGTTCGACCCTTTCTGCTGGGGTGCTGATGAGCAGGCTCCCCCGGCCCAACGCTGAGCACGGCAACCCACCACCCCAGACCCCAACCGGACGGCCGGATGTCCCTCCTAGCCTCCAGCCCCAGGAAGCCGAGCAACAACAGAGGTGTGCAAGCAGTAGACGTTTTTATTTCAACACAAACTGCAAATTTTCATATTTTTTAATATTGCTACATCTAGGTATGGGACCTGTCATCAGATGCACCTAAACCAGATTAGATGGAGGCTAATGCCTGTGTGTAAATGTGTCATAGCCATACAATGACTATAATATTAAAATACAGCTTCATTATGCACGGTGGACATTAAAGACCCTTCAGACAAGAGGAAAGCTCAACATCGTCCGTTAGACGGGAGCGGCTGGCAACAGTCAGCTCCAGAGAGGAAGGGGCAGTCACAGTAACCTTTTGGCATGTTGGATGGGAGGAAAATGACAAGGTCTGACGTGTGAATGCATGAATCATGTCTGTGACATTTAGTCCATAAAGACGTTCTCACAGGCACAAGCAAGAGTATTGAGCATGAAAGAATGACTCCTATCCTTCATACAGAATCCCAACATGGTGACGTTAGATCATGATGTGGTACTGAGGAAACTAAAGGACAGGTGCTTATGAAGACCTGCTTACATTTCCATTCACCCTGATGTTTCCTCTGTTTGAGGAGAGATGATAGGTTGTTTTAATGAACATTGGTAATTATTTACCTGATGTAGCGTACCCAAAGGTCAAGTTTTCATCTAAATGACCAGAAATTAACTTTTTAATCTGGCTGCCTTTCGTCCGGACCGCTGATGGGCAATCATCACACAAAGGCTGCATAGACTCTGAGCGATTGTGTCGGATGGTTTTATGAATAATCTCTGGCGTATCAAACCATACAGCCAAACTGATTTTACTCAGACTTCTCAGTCTCTCTTAGATACTTAAAAAGTTTTGCAAAAACATCTTGCTCACATTAGGGGTTGCATGACTTAATTTTTTTAAAAGTCGACAGTCAAGTAATGGAAATCGAGTTGACTTTGATTAGTCGTTGATGACGTCATACACCTGAAGCGGGTAGGTTCTTTGGAGTTTTTGACAATTAAAATTGCACCCACATTTTCTAAGTTAAACACATCTCTTTTAACAACGGTAGTTTCTGCTTCAGCCCTCCCCCCTCCCCCTGCGCAGCGGCCGCAAATTCACTGATGCACCTCTAGGAGTTCCTGCTGCTCTAAACATTAAAATAATTATTTCATTTTCTGTTCCTCACTTCTGATTACCTTCAATGTTGTCTGTTTGTTGCAACCAGCAGGTACAAAAACTAACTTGTTTTTATTTGACCATTTTTCTGTCCTGCCTGTTTATTATCTTCCTGCATCTCCTCTCAATCCTAAAGAAAAACTGTTACCTGGCTTCATATATATTCACCTCATGAGTTACCTTTGAACTGCAGTTCTAAAAGATCTACCGACCGCAAAAACAGTGGAGTGCGTGCTGCGCGCCGACCGCATCGGTGAGGTGCGTCATCGGAGGACTAAACAGGTGATGTGCTCCGCTCCACGCATCAGGCACAAAGAAAAGACAGAAAACATAAAAGGAAATGAGCCGACATGAACGATCGTGTGTTAAATTTGTTTTTGAGGTGGTGACACCTAATGTGTGTCACGTTGCGGAGTTGGTAGGACCCAAAATGCAGTACCCAGGATGACACGAGGCAGGGATGAAGATTAAGTAAAATCCTTTATTTAAAGGTGAGCCAAAAACAAAGTAAATCCAAGGCTGGGAGCCAAAATCCAAAAACCAGATAACGATCTGGAAATCCAAAAACCTCAGAGAACTCGAGAAGACCAAAAAACCCTAATAATCCAAGAGAGACGAGACTGACAGAATTACAAACAATGGACCGACACAAGACAGAGACAAGACAGGGCTTATATACAACAGGGAGGAGTAATTAGGGAAAATGGCAGCAGGTGTGTGGAGTGAGGGCTGGAGGGAAGACAGGTGAATCTAATAATCTAACTGGAAAAACAGAAACAGAGGAGGGCAAATACCTAAACACAAAACTAAACAACAATATCTAAGACAGAGGGAAGGGCTCACACAAACTAGCTGGAGGAGGACATACACACACACACACACACACACACACACACACACACACACACACACACACACTTACACTGAGTTGGGGAGGACACGCACACACACACACACACACACAAGCACACACACATACACTCACACACAAATACACTGAGCTGGGGACAAAGAGGCTGGAGCTGACCTGGGAGGAATGATTTAAAAGGGTAACAACATTAAGACACATAATTGAGACGCAGACAAAGGACACATGAGGGCGCTATGAGACACAGAAGGGAATCTAGAGAGGATGGAGAAACATCAGGAGACACATGAAGGAAGGGGCAGACGCAGACTATGACAATGTGATAATGTTACTGTGGTCGTGCTCAGGACGCAGATGTCTGGAGCGAGTCAGCGATCAGAGCTTTGCATGTGCAAGCTGGTTAAGATTAGGATGGGGGTGAGGGGAAGGTTAAATTGCAAGAAGGTAAAGGTCACAATTCGGTCAAATGTCTGTTTTACCGCGGGCGTCAGAAACCGACGCTCTGGCACAGTGCGTCGGTTTCTGACGCGCAGGGTCTCATCACCTACTGTCTTTTCCGAGGACTGCGTCTTGTCGGTCATTATCACATGACAGCGACTAGTCTATGAAAGGCATAAAAAGTCACTACAGAGCAGTGAAGTCGACTAGAACTTTTCCTGATGAGGTGGAGCGCACGCGATAATACTCTGCTCTGCTCGACACACCACGATGCGTGTTTTCTGCTGTCTGTGAAAAATCCAGCCGTGCTGGCAGAACAAACTTGCCGTGAATAATCAGGCACTGTTTGCTGAACATCCTGCAACATCCATGTAGTAGCTATAGTACGTTTTAGCTGGCATGGCAATGGCGGGATAATTAATTGCGGCTCCAGCCAAATAATCAGTTTCATTATCTGGACGATATGTCGACACATGAGGAGTATAAGCAACAACTTCAATGCCGTCATTTGTTGAGTAGCCTTTGGCCGAAAACTCAACAGAGGTTGCCGCTTGCTGCTCTGCCGGCGTTGCAAAAGGATTGTGGTGCTTTGATGGCGGTGGAGTAAGCAACCATGACACGGGTCCGGCCTTTCCGACATCCGAGCCCACATTGTTCTGCAGTTCTCCCGCCACATCAATCAGAAAAGGGTTCAAGCTCACTCTCGGCTTTCTTCCTTCAGCGTGTGGGGAGGTTCCACTGACTGTCTCGGTGACCACCGTAGCCATCTCGGCAGTGTTTTAGGTAGCTTTATTCCCTTTTTGTTCATTCATAACACACACACAGAAGTTGTTCTTCCTCAATAGCTTTTTCCCTCCACCTCTAACCTTGCGAGCTTTCTTCCACACCCCGTTCTCTTCTTCTTGCACACACCACTCTCTACTGCCCCCCCCCCTCCAACCAGGGCTAAACATGTAACAAGAGTCTTACTCCACTCCCACTTCATGTTTGAAAAATGCAACACATGATGTTGCCAGGCAGACCGAGAGAGCAGAACCGCTAACAAATTCACACACACAGGCTCACAACAGCATTGTGACATCATAATGTACCAACTAACGTCATTGTGTACCTCTTAGCCAATAGCAGTAGCAGATTTAAATTCAAATGTATTGCAGAGTTTTTACCTGACAACGGCGCAACATTGACAGTTTTAGGCAGAATATTTAAATTTTAATTAAGATGCGTTAAAGTGTCAAATTATTGACTACACGTGTCTACAGCATGATTAGACACTCGTTTATATAGTTTATCAGCAAAAATAGTTGATTTTGGGGTGACTTGCTCTTTAAGTGTTGCTGAAATTTCAGTCAGGACATCACATAGTCTGTGCAGTTCTTCTCGCACTTCGTTCACCGCACTGATCATGTCCCTCTGTGCCTGCAGGACAGCGTCAGTTAGCACCCGGCCACTTCCAGGTGCGCCATGTGCCCAAGGTGTACTGGTGGGACAGGTCAACCCTGCAAAACCTCTTCTTTTCTTGCCTCCACCTTCAGATCGGACCATTTTCTAAATATCCACCACAGATCTCTCTGAAGAACTCACAGCATTGATGGCTTCTGTAACACTGTGCCGCTCCGTGGATTTTCTCTTATTTGTTTTGCAAAAACACTTCCTTTAATTTCTCCACCTCACCCACAAGTACCTCAATTTCTGCTTCTGTGAAACAGAGCTTCCTTGATCTGCAGTCGCCGTGGTTAATGGTGGAGAGCTGCAATGAGCCAGCTTATGTATTATATGCATGAGATCCACAAGGCACTTTGCGTTGACCATTTTTGGCAGAAAGTGGGCGTGTTGAGGGCGGGATGTGATCAAAAAATAGCTGAGAACCATTCTAGATAGTTTCTGATTTATAAAGCGGAGATTGCGTGAAGCTGTTTGTACTCCATGTTTTATAGATCACAAACCTACTTGGCGTAAATAAATTTTTTTGCTGAGCTTAAGTACGGTTTTAGTAAGGATTCTACACAATGTTTTATAAATGAGACCCCAGGTAAGCAGCAGAAGCTACTGCTGTCCACCTGTCAATCTCTAACTTCCTTCTTTTTCTAGAGCTATAAAACCTAAAATGTTTTTTGTACCAGGCTGTAAACATGTTTATTTCTACTGTGAAGTTGGCGTTCTTAATACAGGAGTCAATGGAAACTTGCTTTGTTTCTGAGCCAGCCCCTGTAGTGGAAGGGGGGGGGGGACAGTTTGTGAGGCTGCACAACTGTAAGTCTGAGGTGGTTGTGTATAGTACTGGAGCTCCGCATGGTACTGGAGCTCTCACCCTTTCTTTTCACGTTCTACACCTCAGACTTTACCTACAACACCAGCAGCTGTCACCTCCTGAATTTCTCAGATGACTCAGCCATTGTTGGCTGTGTGTCTGTGGGGAATGACCTGGAGTACAGGTTAGTCATCATGGACTTTGTGGACTGGTGTGAGCATAACCACCTTCACTTGAACACCAGTAAAACCTTAACATTAAACTGAACTGGTCCATCAACACAGATGCTCGTACGGCCAAAGCCGTCTCCACCTCCTGAGGAGGCTGAGGTCCTTCAGAGTTCATTTCCAGCTGCTAAAATCCTTGGTTGGCTCTGTTATCCATGCTGCTGTGGTCTGTTGGGGTGAAGGCAGCTCTCACAAAGACAGGAAGAGACTGAACAAGTTAATTTACAAAGCCAGCTCGGTTCGGAACTGCCCACTGGATCCAGGAGGATGGTGGAGAAGATGACCTCCATCTTGAAAAACTCCTCCCACCCACTGTGGAGACCATGGACAGCTCCTTCAGAGGCAGACTGAGACATCCCAAATGTAAAACAGAACGCTACCATAGGTCATTCATCCTCTCTGCAGTGAGTGTATAACTCCTCAGTTTTAGCTGTACTGGCATTATCCTGGTACACCATCAGTGCAATACTATGTGTTCAATACTTGTGCATTACCTGATGTACATTAGTATGTCTGTGTCCCTTACAGTATGCTGCATAGTTCTGAAAATCCAAGTTTTCTTTTTATTCATTGTTTTTAGTGGCTGAAGGTTACAATAATACCTTATTGCCTTTGTTTATTTATCTGTACTCTTATTATTTGTCTTCTTTTGTCTATGTGCTGCTGTAACAAATGTATTTCCCCACTGTGGGATAAATACAGTTTATTCTATTCTAACTGCAATTTTTGTCACTTTCATGTTGGCTTCACTTTAGACGAGGAGATTAATTCAGGTTGAGTTGAAGTGAATATTTTTATTTAATGCCTGTGTAGTCTGAATTACTTGTATTGTCAACAGCGCTCTCCTCTTCCCAGGGACCTCTGCCAGACTGGAGATATAATCCCCCCAGTGCTGGGGTCTCCTCCTTAAAGGACATGCTTGAGACACCCCTCTGGAGAAATCCACGAGTTCCTTTCATAGTGGAGGAGCAGTGTCTCCACTCTGAGTCTCTCATTAGTTGTCAAGAAAGGCCACTTCCACCATCTCACCCTGAGTTTCACCCATAATTGTTTCTAGTGGCTCTGATAGCTGTTTTGCTTTTCCCCTCATGACCTCGGTACGTGAACATGGCAAAATAACAAATTCACTCTTAAGTTGTTTCCATCTTTAAAAAAAACATTGGTTTTTAACTTTGTCCACCTCAAGTGCCCTTCATCCCTCAAAACTAAATAAACCTAAATGAAAGTGTGTTGCTTCTTGAAGATATAGAAAACAAAAAACAAAACATCCCCACATCTTCATCCTCCTCTTGCTTCCCTGAAGCTATTTCTTATTGGGCTTAAATGTAAAAGTCAATTAATTGTTTTAACCAGTTGTTGATGGGATCAGGTCTGTCAGTGCCTGGCAGGGAGGAGATAAGCATTGTTATCTTTTTCCCACAAATCTGCAACCTCTTGCTGTCCTTTCTTTTGACTGGATGTGAGGATGGGTAAAAGAAAACCACAAAAACACACATGGATAGAAAAATAAAACCCTGCAATGATAGAAAGGTTTTCTGTAGACTAACCCAAAATGTCTCCATAGTAAATGAACCTGTAACATGAAAATATTAGGGCTGGGACTTGATTAAAAATGTTAATCTAATTAATTACAGGCTTTGTAATTAATTAATCTAAATTAATCGCATTTTAATCGTTCAGGAAAATGTGCTCTCAAAGTAAAATTTTTAATTAAAATTATGAGACAGAGAATCAAACATTAGACATGGTTATTACTGTAAACTAAAGCTTTTAATAAAAAATGCATTTTAATTATTCAAATGTCACAGTGTGATATGAAACAAAACCCAAATCAACTAAAATTTATTATTACAAATAGAAAACACCTGCAAAGGGTTCCTGAGCCTTTAAATAGTCTCAGTTGAATGACTGAAATAAATTTGACTTTGCCCCAGGTTCTAATTTTTCCAGTTTCACTTGTTTGTATAATTGGGAGTTTCTATTAGCATTTCTACTTATAATGAAGTAAAAACACATAAATAATAATCCTTCAAAATGACAGTAGAACAGGCACAAATATGATCTAGGACTTAAATGTACTAACTTTTAACACCAGAGCAGGCATGACATATTCTGAGAATAATCAGGAACACTAACTGGTTCCAGTTGGATGACTGGAGGATGATGGGATGATAAAAGATCATGGCGAGGAAATAATGATCTGACGAACAGGTGAGCGGACCTTCCTTACATGGGAAGTCCTGATGTCACGTTAAGAAGGGGATACTGCAGCCCCTCAGATTCATGCCTGCTGCAGCGAATCTGGTGTGATCTCCAGCCTGATCACAACTTTCTCGTTCCTCGCTGCCCCTGATGCACTAAAGCATCCGCCCCTTAGCTGATGACAGCTTCAGCGCACCTGCTGCTTAATTATAGTAATGCACGTGATGTTAAGACAGTGACTCGTCGACAGAATTGTTTAGAAAATCATCAGAAAAGTTTCAGAGTGTTTCTGTTTTAACTTAAACTTCTGTTTTCAACTTTAAGATGCGTTGTCTGTGATTGTTTACAGAGTAGTGAGAACACGGAGCGTTCTCCCAGCAGCAGCCAGGTGCCTCTCGTTTGTCTGACTACTTTCATAAACTACTGTTAGGGCAAAGAATTATTCTGTCTGGTGCTTTCAGCGCTGCACAGATGTTACGTAAATGTTAAAAATATAGCTTACCGCAACTTTTGTAAAGTTTCCGGTGTCAGACAAATGACAAAGGTTCCGCCGTGCTTGAAATGCAAGCTGCGATTAAATGCGTTAATTTTTTTAACGCGTTATTATTTTCCAATTAATTAATTGTAATTAACGCGTTAAAGTCCCGACCCTAGAAAATATGTAACTGAATGAGCTCTAGTACTGCCAGCAGGGGCGTCGGACTGGGGGGGGAAAGGGTACCGTTTACCCAGGGCCCACTGCAGGGAGGGGCCCTGAGACAGCTTTGAATAAAAATGTTTTATTGTTGTTGTTTTTTCCCCCCAACTTACTTAATGTCTTAATAAACTTCCCTTTACCTGGATAAAGAGGTTAAGAAACAGAATTTCGCCTTAAAAATAATAACTGAATAATCTCTGAGGCATCTATCACCCCTTAAAAATGTGCAAAGTGGTTTAGTCCACACCAGCGGCCAGGGGCTGCACTGCCGCATGTGCTAGTGAGACATCGCAGATGCCGACAGCCAGAGCTGGAGGAAGGAGAGTCAGTCATGTCTTTTCCCAAGAAAGGGAAATCTGGCTTCCAGAAAAGAAAAGAAGGAGAAGGAGAAAAAGTTAATCGAACAGAAGCAAGTATTGACTAGATTCTTCAAGAAGGAAGGTGAGCAGCAGAACACAGTTTTAGCTGATATTAGCTAGCTCTCAGAAGCTGCATTCATGTTAGGTGTTCAGTGTTCATTTTGGGAGCTTATGATAGACATTGTCCTCTAAAATATCATAAGCAAAACTTAAAAAAAAGGTCCCCACCCTGGATTGTTAGGGGATTGGAAAGGGCTTGCCAGAAAAAGAAATCACTGTATCTGGATTTTATAAAAAATCCAACAAAGGAAAAAGAAAAAAGGTATAAGGAATATAAAAACAAATTAACTACAATAATAAGGAAGCAAAAAAAGGAATATTATGATCAGCTTTTCCTAAAACACAAAAATAATATTAAAGGTACATGGAATGTGTTAAATAAATTAATAAGAAATACAAAAGAAGCAGGTATAGATATTCACAATAAAAATGGAAAGAACATTGCAAATGAGTTTAATAAATATTTTGTGAATGTTGGCCCTAATCTAGCTAAAAAGCTGCCAGAAGTTGACATTAACCATGAAATAAATAAAAATAATAATACAATGTTTTTGAGCAGTGTAAGCCAAAGTGATGTGATCCAAGCGGTACATAGTTTCAAAAGTAAAAAGTCCTTAGATTTTCATGGGATAGATATGTCTCTCATCAAGGAGGTTATCCATTGCATTATTGAACCTTTTACTTATATTTGTAATAAATCATTTTCAAGTGGCACAGTCCCTGAAAAAATGAAAATAGCCAGAGTTATTCCTATTTATTAAAGTGGTGATAAATTATTAGCTTGTAACTATAGACCTATCTCTTTACTGCCACAGTTTTCAAATATACTTGAGAAACTTTTTGTAATTAGATTTGAAGCATTTACCAACAAGTTTGATCTTTTAAATGACCATCAGTATGGGTTTAGGAAGAATCGTTCAACCTCATTAGCAGTTATGGATTTGGTAGAGCTGATTGCAACAGCAGTGGATCAAAAACTTCATGTAGTGGCTGTCTTGATTGACTTGAGTAAGGCATTTGATACAATTGATCACATATACCTGCTCAAGAAATGTGAATACTATGGTCTTCGTGGTAAAACCAATCAATGGCTTGAAAGTTATTTAAGCAGTAGATTTCAATATGTAAATGTTAATGATATAGATTCACAGCTTGAAAGAGTAATATGTGGTGTACCGCAAGGCTCGGTGCTAGGACCGAAATTATTCAACCTATACCTGAACGACATCTTTTCTGTATTGTCTCGGTTAAAATTTATTATGTTTGCAGATGATACAAATTTCATTTGTATGGGAAAAGATATGAGTAAATTATTACAAGAGGTTGAAAACGAATTGGATTCAATTAACCCTCTGATGCATGGATTATGAAATCTTCAACCAAGATTTTTTAAACAATTTTTTTCATTCATCTTTAGGTGTGAATGAAACAAATTTCAACAAATATTTTTTGTAACATTTTGTTAATTTACAAATAATTTATTACATGTCCATCTCAGTGGACAGCGTGCATTCTGAACATGGAATATGTTGGCTTGACTTACTGAAGTCCAAATGGAGGGGCTCAAATGCAATAAAGTCTTCAACAGCTGTGCTTAATAGCAAAAATAAAGAAATAACAATTTTGAGTACCTGTCCACTGTAGTGACCATTATGTATCAAAGGGTTAAAAAATGGTTTGATTACAACAAGCTATCACTAAATGAAAATAAAACCAAATTTATGATATTTTCAGGGAAAAGGGACAATGACGGTGCTAAGCTGTATTTAAATGGAGTCCCAATTGAACAAGTACATGAAACTAAATTCCTAGGTGTGACTATTGATAGTAAACTCAGTTGGAAACCACACATTGAATATATCAAACAGCAAGTGTCTAAATCTATTGCTATACTTTATAAAACTATTGATATACTAAATAAAAAAGCCTTGTTTTTGATTTATAGCTCTTTAGTTATGCCTTATTTGTCTTACTGTGCAGAGGTTTGGGGAAATGCAGGTAAAACGTGTGTTGAGACTGTATTTAAATTACAAAAAAAGGCGATTAAAATAGTTAATAAATTGGGATACCTCGAACCAACCCATTATCTATTTAGTCAAACGAAAACGCTAAAATTAGGAGACATTATTAAAGTAAAAATCTTAGAGATTCTTCATAAAGTAGTTAATAATAATATCCCAAATTGCATAAAAGTTTATTTCAAACCAAGAGATGATCATTATAATCTCAGAGGTGTATTTATGTTTGAATGTGTAAAAGCCAGAACTAATGTGAAATCAAGATGTGTCTCTGTTGTTGGTGTGAAATTGTGGAATGAGTTAGATGATGATTTGAAGAAATGTACTTCTTTACTAAAGTTTAAAGCAGGTGTAAAGTGTCACATATTTACAGGGTACGAAAAGTATGTATAGACATTAATGAATTTTCATTGTGGATATTTATATTGGGGAAAATAAAAGAAATGTATATTGGTTATGTATATTAGGTGGAAAATAGGGTAGGCTAAAATAAGCATTGCTTCTGCCTATTCCTTCTTTGGTTTAAATTCAAATTGTTAATATTGTTTTGTTTGAAAAGAAAAATTTTATGTTAATGCTATAAACCAAAATAAAGACCGAAAGAAAGAAGAAAGAAAGTGTTAAACGCCTTTAGTTTCACCATCAAGATCAAATATAAATTAATTAGTGTTATCAGTGATAACACTAATTAATTTATATATATATTAATCAGAATTATTATTGCGGGCGGCTGCCGCCAATTAATTTGCGGACCTCACAGTAAAAACAGGTTCACTCTGTGTGGATATTTCAGCTCCTTCCCAGTCATGGACCAGGACAAACTTGGTATCGATGGATTCGTGGTAATCTCAGGAATGGGAAGCTGCCACTGTTTTTCGTATAGCTTGATGACACTGGTGTTAGAGGATTGTTATTGACTTGGTTAGATATTTTAAGCCTATTTTAAATTTCTTTATATATGATCTTGAAAACGGACAACCTTATAATTTGGCTGATAATGCAGGGATTATAAAATTTAGAGTACATTACATTCACAGAGAGAACCTGGTTTATTTCATGTCATATGTATTTAATATATCAATATATATCAGTATTAGCAAAGCTTAACATCATGAACCACATGGCCCTTTAGACGCAGTAGCAGCAGCAGCAGGGCCCTCATTGTCTCCAGAAAGCACTGAGGAGATGAGACAAGGTGAGCTCACTCAGGGGCGGCGTTAGGCCCAGCTACTTGGGCTGAAGCCCCGGATGTTTTATGAAAAGCCCCGGATCTGAAACGTGGAAGTAACATGCAGTAACAAAGTCCAACAGAGAGGGAGCAGCTGGCAGTAGTTTGTATACAGCCTGCCTGAGCCTCCACCACTGAAGAAGAAGCCCTTCAGCAGCCAGCTTCTTCTGCAGTCTCTGCCTGAAATGCATGAGTGAAGATGGACATAAGGACTTTTTTTTAGACAAAAAGTACAATGACAGAACCCCAG
The DNA here is from genome assembly GCF_043380555.1 of Nothobranchius furzeri. NCBI lineage: Eukaryota > Metazoa > Chordata > Actinopteri > Cyprinodontiformes > Nothobranchiidae > Nothobranchius > Nothobranchius furzeri. The sequence goes on from NC_091749.1 coordinate 23,612,466, forward strand.
CTTTGATGAGACTGGTGTTGACTCAGGTTTGTGAGTCTTATTTGAAAATATTTGTTGTGTTGCTGGTTTGCCTAAAGTTAGCTTCTCAGGTAAAGTTGCTGGAAAGTGAATATTTACTTTCATCTCACACTAAACACTAACAGGAACAATATTCTGCCCTGAATATGCTTAATATGTAGCTTTAGATTAAAAAATTATGTGGTACAAGACAAATATATATGATGTTGACTAGTGCGTGTCACGTGTGTGTGCGCGCGTGTTTGTGTGTTAAGCCCCGGATCTTCTTCAGTCCTAAATCCGCCCCTGAGCTCACGATACAATTAAGTTATTCAATTTACAAGCAATCATTAGCAACAGATTTATCTGAAAGGACATGTTAGGTTATATTTTGCTGACCTAATTCATGATCCATTTTGCTTGTGTGGTGTCTGTCCCCCTTGCAGCAGAGAAAGAGATAGAATATGTGAAAGAGGATGATGTAAGTGAAGATAGGGAAGGGGATGGTTGCTCTGAAGGTAGTGAGGATGATGAGGACAGGCCAGAAGAAGAAGAAAGTGAGAGGCTGAGCAACACAGATGAGTGTCTGCCAGAGGATCCAGGACTATGGCCGGAGAAGCTCACTGGTCAACAGAGAGATACAGTTGTCAGAAGACTGGCGAATAAAAGTGATCAAACACCAGGAATCGACAAAATAACACCCAAAGATATGGAGGGCAAGCCATTTCCAAATTATCTTCAATATGCTAAGTCAGCCAATGGGCATGAGAAGATAAGAAGAGACTGGCTTATTTACAGTGAAAGTGCAAAGGCTCTGTACTGCATCCCATGTCTCCTCTTGAGCTGCTTAATTCCATCTACAGGATGCAATTACAGAGCATTTTTGGAGAAGTTTGTATTGGACTGAGGATTTTTTGCACACTACCTGTGACTGTTGCTGGGGGTGAACGGGCTTTTAGCAAACTGAAACTGGTGAAAAATTATTTGAGATCAACAATGTCCCAGGATAGACTGAACAGCCTAGCTCTTCTTTCTATTGAAAGCCAATTAGCCAAAGGATTGGACTTTAAAGATCTCATAAGGGATTTTGCTAACATGAAGACCCGTCAGTGGGCATTTACTGGAAAATAAATTCCAGGATTAATGTTTGAACACATTGTTGGCAAATAAAAATAATTATATGTGAAGTCTGGGCATTTCACTTTTATTATGCTGGCATTTGTATTTGCTCAATATAGAGGTTAAACTGAGATCATATTTATTATCTTGTCTTATAGCATGGCATAAAATGTGTAAGAGAGATATTACACAATTGAGCATGGGGCCCACCTAGAAGACTTGTACCTAGGGCCCAGAATTTGGTGCTACGCCCCTGACTGCCAGTACCAAGGTTTATGGGTGTTTGTATGTTTTTAAAGGAAATAACAAAAGTGTTAGAAAGTCTTGCTAAAAATTTACTCTCTACGATGAAACCATTAAATTAATGAAAAGTCCAGCATCCAAAACAGAGTTGAAAAAATGTAGAGATGTTGTACACAACTCCCAAATTCCGTAATTTACCCAAGGGGCAATCTCCAACTATTTAAAGTGAAGCCTACATACAGGTCCTTCTCAAAAAAATAGCATATTGTGATAAAGTTCATTATTAGCTGTAATGTACTGATAAACATTAGACTTTCATATATATTAGATTCATTACACACAACTGAAATAGTTCAAGCCTTTTATTGTTTCTAATATTGATGATTTTGGCATACAGCTCATGAAAACCCAAAATTCCTATCTCAAAAAATTAGCATATCATGAAAAGGTTCTCTAAACGAGCTATTAACCTAATTATCTGAATAAACTAATTAACTCTAAATACCTGTATAGAGATTCCTGAGGCTTTAAAAAACTCCCAGCCTGGTTTATTACTCAAAACCTCAATCATGGGTAAGACTGCCGACCTGACTGCTGTTAAGAAGGCCATCATTGACACCCTCAAGCAAGAGGGTAAGACACAGAAAGAAATTTTTGAATGAATAGGCTGTTCCCAGAGTGCTGTATCAAGGCACCTCAGTAGGAAGTCTGTGGGAAGGAAAAGTGTGGCAGAAAACGCTGCACAACGAGAAGAGGTGACCGGACCCTGAGGAAGATTGTGGAGAAGGACTGATTCCAGACCTTGGGGGACTTGCGGAAGCAGTGGACTGAGTCTGGAGCAGAAACATCCAGAGCCACCGTGTACAGGCGTGTGCAGGAAATGGGCTACAGGTGCCACATTCCCCAGGTCAAACCAATTTTGAACCAGAAACAGCGGCAGAAGCGCCTGACCTGGGCTACAGAGAAGCAGCACTGGACTGTTGCTCAGCGGTCCAAAGTACTTTTTTCAGATGAAAGCAAATGTTTCATGTCATTCGGAAATCAAGGTGCCAGAGTCTGGAGGAAGACTGGGCAGAGGGAAATGCCAAAATGCCTGAAGTCCAGTATCAAGTACCCACAGTGAGTGATGGTCTGGGGTGCCATGTCAGCTGCTGGTGTTGGGCCACTGTGTTTTATCAAGGGCAGGGTCAATGCAGCAAGCTATCAGGAGATTTTGGAGCACTTCATGCTTCCATCTGCTGAAAAGCTTTATGGAGATGAAGATTTCATTTTTCACCACGACCTGGCACCTGCTCACAGTGTTGAAACCATTGGTAAATGGTTTACTGACCATGGTATTACTGTGCTCAATTGGCCTGCCAACTCTCCTGACCTGAACCCCGTAGAGAATCTGTGGGATATTGTGAAGAGAAAGTTGAGAGACGCAAGACCCAACACTCTGGATGAGCTTAAGGATGCTATCAAAGCATCCTGGGCCTCTATAACACCTCAGCAGTACCCCTGACTCCATGCCACGCCACATTGACGCAGTCATTTCTGCTAAAGGATTCCCGACCAAGTATTGAGTGCATAACTGAACATAATAATTTGAAGGTTGACCTTTTTTGTATTAAAAACACTTTTCTTTTATTGGTTGGATGAAATGTGCAATTTTTTTGAGATAGGAATTTTGGGTTTTCATGAGCTGTATGCCAAAATCATCAATATTAGAAACAATAAAAGGCTTGAACTAATTCAGTTGTGTGGAATGAATCTGATATATATGAAAGTCTAATGTTTATCAGTACATTACAGAAAATAATTAACTTCATCATGTAATGCTAGTTTTTTGAGAAGGACCTGTAGAAGTGACTAAACTTGCAGTTTCCCCCTCATCCGCTAGGGGCTGGCACCAGAAAGTAGCAAGTTCCCATTGACTCCCATGTTAAAAATGTAAATTTCACAGCAGAAGTAAACACGTTTACAGTCTGCTACATAAAAACATTTTGGGTTTAATAGGTCAAGTTTACGGTCATGACAACTCTGAGGGGGTGAATGTTTTGTAACTCATCCATTTAGATGTATTTAAAGCTTGAAATTAAGTAATTAGGGGTGTGTTTATTTGATTGACAGGTGTCTGATGAGCCATCAATGCTAGCGCTAGCAGCTTGCCCTTTTGCTTGCTCCACGGAAGGTCTAAGCCTCCACCTCACGTTAAATGTATAAGGCAGAGGGAAACAGAGTCACCCAACCACGGCTTTCTGGCTAAAGGAGCTCGCCAATTAGCTTTGGTTAGCTCAAATTGTTCGTAGCTACATCGGCTCAGATTTGGTTTGGTGTCAATCATGGACATCGCACTTTTTCTAACATGGAGGTTAAACACCCACACTTTTCCTGCAGTTTAGCTCAAAAACTTTATTCAGTCCAGTCCCTCTGTGTTTCTCCCATTGCCTCTCCTGTTGCTAATTGAAACCCACACCTTTGTGCACCGGTATTACATCAGTATACTGGTCAGTCCCGTTGTTGAAACACGTTTTCCCACCGCTCCGCACTGCCCAAGCAGCAAATACATGTGCGCTCATTACAAGCTCACTCACGCGGTGCGCTCTGGCTTTGGTTTTTGATAGGAGCCACAGATCTAAGTTGTGTGTTTATTTATGAAAATGTTTTGTAGAATCTAGTCGCACTAACAAGCACTAATGGATTCAAGCTCTGGTGTCACAGTGAGAGTTAATGTGATAAACGAACGAACGAGCTGTCGAGGAATATTGGAGCTCTCCCGGAGCTCAGGGATGGATTACACCGCGCTGTGAATTCACAGACTCATATAATTGTCAAGATGAGTCGTTAGCTGGAACTTTTGCTGAGATTAATGCGTTGACACAAAAGATGGATGCCATCAAGGAGTGGATGAATCAGCACGGATTGAGATAGATTAATTTACACCATTATTGGGATTTTGAGAGGTTGAGGACCAACGGAACTTTAAGACAGAGGGGAAATTATCTCTGTCTGGCCCCAAAACAATTTCTAATCTGAATCTGGTGCCCCTAAGCCCGTGAGGCTGCAACGGATACTCCCCCTCAGAAGAAACGTGTAATGCTGCCGGTGCTATGGCAACTCTGTCTCCCTATCCCAGCTTGGCCGGGACTATGGGCTGTGAAGGCCGCCGAACCGTTCCAGGAGTCACTGTGCCCTCCAAACCCCAACGACCTCCCTCCTCTGTCCAGACTGAGGTGACGTGCGCTGCTTATTGTGGCTGCATGCACTGACGTGTGGAGAGTCCCAAACCCACCACCCCACCTAGTGGACACTTATGTTGTGTAATGTCTGAAGTCTGTTGCATATCTGTCTGAGGTGTTTTTTTTTTTGCATAGCAAAGCTGCCCTCCCTGTGGAGGGTAACTCTGAAGTGCCCTTTTTCCCCTCCACCTGACCCAATACTCATGTAAACCCTCTGATCTCTATTAAGGTAGCGCGACTCGGGTTGCAAATGACCACAGTCACCAATTCTTGTCATGTGTCTTTGTCTATGTATGTATGTCTGATCTCAGAATTGTGTATACTGAAACTCTAATTTACCTCTGGCATTAATAAAGTATTGTTGAATTTGAATTTGACTGAGCAGCTCCTGTCTAACGTGGATGGTAGGTGGAACCAGGACCCAACTGGGGAAATTCCAGCTGGACCGGTCTGAGGTCGGTGTCATCTTTTTGTTTGTTTTGGGCCGGCGTTCAGTCATAAAAAGCTCTGTTTATCATCTGCTGCTGATGAGAAGATTTCTCCTGTTAGTGTGGAAGGAACAGGTGAGCTGCTGCCAACCAGCTTTAGCTCCTAGAAACATTTTCTATGCCCAGACTCTAGTGACCTGTTATTTAATTTTGTATAATTAATATTAAGTGAATGCACTAAACCCAAAGATGATAGAAAATAAGATTAAATAGGCCTAAATTTTTTCTCCCACATCTCTGCTCTGTCATAGAAAAAAAGCAGATGTCTGCTTAAGCTGGACTATATCAAACAGAAAAGTATTCACAGATAACTAATTTTAATGAAAAAGAATACAAATCATTTTTTATTTTAATGTTGATTTTATTTAATTTCTAAGGTGTAGTGATCATACAAAATTTTCTGATTGATGTAAAGAACACGTGTAATTATTATTAACAGGTCTGGATCTAAAGTCTGATGTATAAAACCCAGCCCTGCATGGGCCTAAAGCACTGCAGTTATATTTATTTCTATTAACACCAACAACAAATAAATAGGAGCAGCTGGATTCCACTTTGTTCCTTAAATTGGGTCACGTCATTTTGCAAGTTCTGCACGCTCACAATTTCAACAGCGAGCTCTGCCAGCTGATTGGTTTTTTGGTGACTAGTGACACCAGTGCAGTTCTGGTACTGAGCAGCATGGAAGTGTCAGAGGATTTCACTACTGTCAATGAGGACAGGATCACATTGTTAACTTAAGCTTCAAGTGGTAGTAAACTGAAATGGTTTTCCAACAGTCAAGAGAATGCCAAGAGTGTGTAAAGTAGTAATCAGAGCAAAGGGTGTTTTTTTTTTTAAGAAAATAGAATATAAAACGTGTTTTCAGTTATTTCACCTTTTTGGGTTAAGTACATAACTCCACATGTACATGTTCATTCATAAATTTGATGCCTTCAGTGAGAATATCCCAATGTTAATGGTCATGAAAATAAAGAAAACACATTGAATAAGAAGGTGTGTCCAATCTTTTGGCCTGCACTGCATTTGCTAAACAATAACTGGTTGTCACTCATTTATTTTTTAAATTTTGTGTGTATGCTGCACTATTGGGGTTATTAGAACTGGACTGCTCTTTTCAAGAACATAAGACAAAAACAAAAACCACTCTTATTGGTAATTTATGATCAGTGTTGGAAGTAACGCGGTACAAAAGTAATTAATTACTATAATGCATTGCTTTTTGCTGTAATGTGGTAATGTAAGGCATTACAGGGACAGAAAATGGTAATATTTACTCTGTACAATTGTCAGTAACGTTTTAAAACCCAGATTCAAAATGTGGATTTCCTAAAAATTTCAGCCTGAAAAAAGATCCAGTACCCACATATATGACGTCATTTATGGACTCAGCTTTGCGGGCATTCTATGAGCAGAGAGGACGCAGAGGTAACGGCTCAAATACTCCAGCTGCGTCCTGCGTGCCGCCGCTGTTATATTCACAAAATCTCTCCACCAAAACAAAGTAATTGGTTTGCGATCTTTTATATCAGCCCATATTCTCTGGTACTTCATGTACTTTTCAGCTGAGTTCATAATCTGTGCCCCGGTGATTTCAACTCATTGCTGCTGGAGCGCAGCGCGAAACTTTTTTTATTTATTTATAAACTTTTTTTATTTATTTATTTATTTTGCGTTCGGTAGATCCCTTTGGCTGATTAGTTAGAAAGTAGGAAGTCTAGGAAACAGTTTTTCTGGAAGACGGAGAAAACATGCAGCATGCAGGAAGGTTAGAGAGAGAAAGGGCAGAAATGATTCAAATAAAATCAAGAAAACAAAACAAAGTGCTTGAAAAGAAAAAACGTAGGTAGATTTATCCCCAATACACATTTTTACCAGTGAAAAGCAATAATATATAAGCATTTAATATTTATACATGTGACAGAATCAGATCACCGCAGAAGTCAGTCCCACATCCAGGGCCGTATCAAGGCATTTGGGGACCAAGGCAAATATAGGCTTGGAGCCCCCACCACCTCACTCCCTGCTCAGATGGCTCTATAAGATGGCAGCGTGCTGAGAGTACAGATTGTTGTTGCTTTTATTTAATAAACAATCATTTTAAAGCACTGTTATTATATCTGACTGTTTTTAACAGCAATCCTAGCTCAGACACCACATCACCTTCCACATATATGTCATGAGCTCACTGAGCGTCACATTACCAGATTCATGTTGAAGTTGTTTTGGTGAAAGTCACTTAAAGTAATGCAAAAGTAGTGTAATGCCTTACATTTTAAAATCAGTAATATTGTAATGTAATGAATTACTTTAAAATGAGGGTAACAAGTAATAAATAATGCATTACAGTTTTGAAAAATATGTGGCTATCCTAATTGGGTGTTTATAAAGTCAGCAAAGATGCACAGAAAAGAAGACCAGACACCAGCGAGGGAGGATAAGAAAGACATACGCAACAACCTTGTCATCCCCTATGTAGCCGGTGTATCAGAGAAACTCAGGAGGGTTTTCTCCAAACACAACATGCCAGTGTACTTCAGGCCCAGCAACACACTCAAACAGAAACTGGTTCACCCGAAAGACTAAACTCCTAAACACAAACTGAACAATGTGGTGTATGCTGTACGGTGCAGCGAGGAATGCCCAGACCTCTACATCGGAGAAACCAAACAGCCACTTCACAAGCGCATGGCACAACATAGAAGAGCCACCTCCACGGGACAGGACTCATCAGTTCATTTGCATCTAAAGGACAAGGGTCACTCTTTCGAGGATGCCAACGTTCACATTTTGGACAGAGAGGACAGATGGTTTGAAAGAGGAGAAAAGGAAGCCATTGATGTCCTCTGTGAGCAACCATCTTTGAACAGAGGCGGTGGTTTACGACACCAACTGTCTGCCATCTATAATCCAGTTTTGACATCCCTTCCCAGATTTCTCAACGCCCACGCATATCCTGGGCCATCTGACCTCAGGAATTCACATGATAGGGTGGGGCCAGGCTTCACAATGAGCTCACCTGAAACTCTGGCTGAATAGGACCCACACCCACCCTCACACCTTTGCTCATGTGTTTATGTAGAAGATCATTTTGTTCCCTCTTCGGGGGAAAACTCCCACTGGGTTTGAATCTGGGACTCTCCACCATTTGACCTTAGAACTGAAGAAGCCTCTCGGATGAGAGGTGAAACGTCTTCAAGCAACTCAAAGAAGTCCAGACGCTTTTCTTTCAAAGCTCATTAGTTTTGAAGTAACTTGCCCAACACTGTTTATGATCTCATCGATTCTTGGGTTTTATTCTCCAGGGAAATTTTTCTAACAGAGAGTAATTTGCTTCAGCTTTGACTCAAAATATGGAAGATTTTGAAGCAGCACTGTATTGTAATGTTGAAAAAAGGATTTTCCCTCCTAGCCTGGATGTGTTATTTCCAGATGCTCGTGCTCTTTATCAGTAACGTTTTCTGATCACACAGGTCCAACATCGTCAAACTTGACCCTACGTCTGTAGGCTGGGAACAACTCAATGTTTTTATTTTGAATATAAATGTTCATACAGGCCTACAGACTACAAATCTACAGACTCCAGTTTGTTTAAAACAAATACAATAGTGTTAAATGAGAGCTAGAAATTATTTTATATCTTTAAATTAAAGAACTGTTGTGATAAAACAAGAATTTTTCATGATTTCATTATTGAAAGGCTGAGATTGAATTTTTCTTTTGTCCTAGTCTGTTTCCTGATGGATTATTTCTAATGACAATCATGTTTATGTACACCACCAGCTTACATTAATGCCCCAACCGTTAAATTAATAAAGCAGTCTTTCACACGCATGAAGTTAAATTATGGATGGCCTGTGTTAGAAAACAAATAGTAAAAACTGCTTTAAAACAGGCGTTTTCTAGAGAGCGACTGGACAGCCAGAAAAGTCAGAGTGACTTAGATTATCGTTTGTTAAATCAAGATAAAAATTTGATTTGATGTCTTATTGCTGCTTTCCAGCTGGCTAAAATAAGCATCTGACATAGTTCTGTCTAATTTACTACTTAGCCACCAGCCATTTCCCACAGGAAAGGTCCTAACGAGTATTTAATAAATGACAAAAGATTTGTTTGATAGTAAAATTAGGCTTGTAGATCAGACTCTGAGATGTGACACAACAAAGATATGCTTGTTTCCGCTAGCCTCAGATACTTTACTCTTTTCCATAAGTTACATTTTCTTTTGAGCTCTCCAAACTCCTTTCATTTGGACCCATGTCTTTCCATTGCCGCAGCTACATCTCCTAGTGGTGGCGGTTGGTGTGATTCGTGATCAACTAGATGCAGTCTGCCCCACAATGTAGCCTAATTGCTCATTTTGCATTTTGTGTTTCTTTGTAGATATCAGAAACAGCAGAGTGTGCAATCAGAGTTGGGCTCTCAGTGAGGCGAGGCGGTATTATAAACCATCATTACTGTGTGCGGTTGCTCATCTGGTGCAGCTGGAGTTCATTTGCCATGCTTATTTTGGTCTCTGAAGATGGAAAATTGCTTAACTTTGAGTTAAAAAAAACATGCATCTGCATGTTGACCCGGTATCTGATCTCATCTTGACATACTAGTTGCTTCCTAATAATATGATTTGCATATGAAATAGACTGCTTGTGATTTAATTTGGACTCAATTTAGTTGTCCCTGTCAGGAATTATGTATGTCTATGATTTTCTTGAAAGCCATGAAAGCCCTTGTGTGTGTTTGTGTGTGTATTGTAACGTGATGGATGTAGTTACTTTTATTAAATGATGAAAAAGATGTGATATTCCATATAAATATGAAATTATCAATCTGATTGGTCTTTGAATATTTGATTTAATATTAGCATAGGTTTGCGACTGAAGTGGGCAGTCCGAGGATTGTCGTTAATGAGTCCGTCTGCAGAGGGCAAGAAACGTCCTTGGTTTATAAATAAAAGATTGCATGTTCTATTTGACTTAACTTAAAGTTAATCCAATTGCAGCCAAGACCAAAGTGAATAGGGAGCCTAAGTCCCGCCCATCTACTTCCGGACCACGGGTCCCCGGAAGAATGACAAAATGAATGCAAGTCTATGGGGCTAAAAACGCTATTTTCAAGTTCCACTTGTTTTCAAATCAAATCAAATCAAATTTATTTATGAAGCACTTTTCATACAAATGCAGCTCAAAGCGCTTTACGATATTAAAAACAAACAGCAGTCAGTTTCCCACCCTTCCCACACAGATTTTCATAAGAGATCCCCTTTGTTTCTCCCTCCTCCCACCCTCAATCCCATCCCAAGCAGATGCAAACTCACGCACGCGCACACACACCTGCAGGTTGATGACCTCGCCAGGCTGAAGTCCACCAATCCGAAGGCAGGGGGGTAGGTCGAGTTTTCACATGGCATGGCATGGCATCAGATTCGAATAACAAGACTTTGTTTGGGTCAGGCAGAGATAATTTTCCTCTCTGTCTTCAAGTCTGTAATTGATCATTCAAGTCCTCCAGTGAAGCCAATTTAGGTTTTAAACATCTCCACACCATCCGGTGACCCTCTCTGATTTATTGTGAAATAACGGAAGCTGTGCTTGCTCCCTTTCCTGTTGGGCAGTTGTGATTTCTGTCCATTGACTGCGGAGGTGCTCAGGCATCCAGCAAAAATGGAATCAATCCTATTTTTGCTGGATGGCGGAACGGTGGGCGGCGCACTGCGCTGCACGGTCGCAGTAGCGGAACAGCTCTAATTGACTACAACTGGACCGTTTTTGCTGCAGAGTTCGTGCCGGAGCGGAGCAGAGCGAAGATAGTGGAATTTGGGGGTTTGGCTCCCTATAGCTAGCATCTTTAGAAAGCTTCAATTTTCAAACAATGGTTTATATGACTTTATTTTCTGACCAAAGATTTGTTATCTTGTGTCAACATATTTAATGACTTGGAATTCTGGCATCATTGAAGGCATAAAACGAGACATTAAGGTGACCCCATTTGTAATGACTACACAGTGTGCTTGAATCAGTACTAAGGCTGTGTACTGTTGCAGTTTTAGGATTACATTCAGTTACATTCGTTCATCGTGTCTCGTCTGCTGAGAAAGTTCAACTCGTTAAACAATTACATGAAAGGTCCATAAATAGTTTTATTTCTTCAAGTTTAAGCTTTTTTTAATTACAAAAAATGGCTGAAATTTATGTAACTGATGATGGATTCAATGTTTAAAAATTAGATTTGAAGTTTTCACTGTAAAATCTAGTTGACTGGAGTTGTTTTAAGATGATAGAAATTAGCTTTGGCATTGGGACCCACCTTTACAGATGTACTAAAAATGAGCTTGTCTGAATGGATTAACTTCCTGCTGACTTCTCAAAACGGCTCCAATCCCAGCGAATAATGCAAATGTTTTTATTGAACCAGACTTGCCATTTGCTCATGAAGAATTGTCTTTTTCTTTAGAGAGAATTTCCATGAGGGTTTCTAAAAGGGTTAAAAATCTAATCATGTGTAATCTCTACACAAAAACACATTTCAGAATGTCCAAAATATCTCTTTGATGTTTTAAACATGAGTGCATTCTTTGGATTGTTTGATCCAGCTGCTGTTTGTGCTCTGATGACTATCTATTAATGAACCATAAAGATTATGAGACAAGTTCAGTAATTGTCTATTGACCAAAAAAGAGTTTCCTGGCTATTACAAGAGTCTTAGAATAATCAGGGTTCTCCTGTCTGTTCACCACAAAGCTCAAAACAGGAAAGAGTTAAGTCAGTATTCCCTAAATATAAATGTAAGTTTTCTAGACAAGTTACACAAAAATGTAATTAGCTGACACCCATTGGAGAAAACCAAACATTTGACCACTTTGTTATTCCAATAACAGCTTAAAATGTGTTAATGTTCCATAAAAATATGAATGCTTAATATTATTGAACCTTTCATATCTGATTGACAGTGGGAAAATTGGTACTTTGGGTAGCCAGGGAACCACCACTTATCAATAATTTGACACAGAAGCAAAGACATAGTTTATAAAAATCAATTTATTTCTATATTTTTACTACTAATGATCATACAGAATAACTGGAGGTGAGTGATTGTTCAAGGTATTATCAACTGAGACCATAACCAAACTCTAATGAAACATTATATTGGATGTTATCAAGAGCCTAATAAGGTATCTTTGGAAAATATGTGAAGTCTGGGTGTCATGGCTTGTGGAAGGTGTCTGACCCAAGACATGCAGAATCAACATGACAACAGGGGTGAGTAAAAGGAAAACCACTTTATTATAAAACAGGAACTAAAGGAGCACTGGGGAGTCCAGTGAGCAGGTCACTGGCAGGCAGAGGTCCAGAGCCAGGATCCAGAGAACATAGGGAAAGGTAGCGAGCTGTGGTTACTGGTGGGGTCCTGGTGAGAGAAATGGGCGAGGAAGCGGAGAGGAGAAGGGACAGGTACCGTGGAAGAGGATGGGACGTGGTCCTGTGGGTTCCAGAGGTTTAGCGGTGGAGATGAGGTGGGTCTGAGAGGTTCCTATGATGGAGCAAACATTCGAAGATTCAACGAGGTTTCCATGGTAAAATTCCAAAGTTAACATGCAAAAACGTTGGTTACGTATTGTAACCCCAGATTCTGAGTCTAGTCGCAGCCCTTAAGCGAGCTGCTATTGGAAGGGTGATCTCAGCATCAGCCAATCATGAAGAGCTTCAATGTACGCCCACCACGTGGGCACCCCTTGTGGGTATATAAGTGGAGCGACTCCACTGCTCGCCTCCGATGGCTCTTAGTCCTAACAGAACCAGTGTGGCCAAGTGGCTTAAGGGCTGCGACTAGACTCATAGAATCTGGGGTCACAATACGTAACCAATGTTCTATTTCGTCTAGTCTTAGCCCTTAAGCGAGCTGCTATTGGAATAATGCACAGCTGGATGGGTTTACGCCACACTGGTTAGCTCAACCAAATGGACACCCCCAACATGTCTCCTTTTAGTGGGTGTAGCTCAGCCTCAGCCCAGGGCTTAAAAGGCTGAGGCAGCCAGAGAGAAGAGTGAGGCCCTCACTAAAAAATATCATCCACAAGAGGATGAAATTCATTCAAGCAGGGCTGATGAGGTGCCATAATGCTTTCATTCAGCCTGCTGAGGTCCAAGCATGGAACGAGTGATGGATCCTGAAGACACATCTCGTAAATAATAACGAGTAGAGGAACAGGGTGAAGCCCATGAAGCAGCCTGACAAATGTCTTCCATTGACACACCACTGTGGGGCACCATAGAAGAGGAAATCCCTCTGGCTGAGTGAGCCCTGAGTGTCTCGGGGGATCCCGCCCTGCTGATGTGTAAGCGAGTGAAATAGCGTCACATAGCCAGAGTCAAAGGCACTGGGCCAACAGCGCTTATCCAAGGCAAGACTCCCTGTAGTGCACAAACAGGCTTTGTGAGCGGCGAATCCCTGAAGTGCGTGACACATATCGTGCGAGCGCGCACACCGGGCAGAGAAGATGGGAAGTCGCCTCCTCATCAGAATTATGGGGAGGAGGAAAAAGTCCAGCCAATGAAAATTGACCTGGATTTGAAGGAAGCATTAATGTTTTGGGGCACAGAGGCTGGGTTGGGGCATAAAACAGCAGACCCGCCATCTTCTCGGATCCTGAGGCATGCGGGAGCCACTGAGAGGGCGAGTTAGGTCGCTCACTCTCTTGACTGATGCCAGCGCCAGCAGCAAGGCAGTTGTGACAGGAACTTGAGTGAGACCTGGTCCAAGGGTTCAAATGGGGCTTCAGATAAGCCACGCAGAACCACCGTTAGGTCCCACTGGGGAATTAGCAGACGGGACACAGGTCTGTTCCTTCTGACACCTTTTAGAAAACGTTTTGTGAGGGGATGACTGAAAACAGACCCATCACCAAAATCCTGGTGACAGGATGAGATAGCTGCAGCATGTTTTAATAGTGCTGAATGCGAGGCCCCTGTCCGTCCGTACCTGCAGAAACGATAGGACATCCGCCAGCTGGCAGGAGAGCGCTTGAACATTCCGCTCTGTGCACCATTTCTGGAAAGCTGCCCATTTAGCAGCATAAGATGTGATGGTAGAAGGCACCCGCTCACTCTGAATCGTGGTGACCACATCATGCGGCAGCCCCGAAAACCCTAAGTGTGACCGCTCAGCGGCCAGACTCACAGCCGATGGCTTATTTCTGGAGGATGTTTGATTATCCCATCCGCCTGGGGAGGGGCGTCCTCCCTTCGCGGGAGTCTCCACGGGGAGCCGGACACTAGCGCTTGCTGGTCCGGAAACCATGACGCGGACAGGCGTCTGGAAGCCACCAGAATTACCGAGAGCTTCTTCTGACCGAACTCGGTCCAGGAGACGGGGAATCAGAGGGACTGGTGGAAACGCATAAAGGAGCGTTCGAGGCAAGGGCTGGTGTGAGAAGGCGTCCGCCCCGAGCGGGGGTTGGTCCCGGGGACTCAGGGAAAACCACAGGCGACACTGAGCGTTTTCGCGAGCCGTGAACAGCTCCACAGACGGTTCCCCGAACCTTATCCAGATGTGCGGAATGCAGACGCCAGTCAGAGTCTCGGGGACCCCCTCTCGACAGGATGTCTGCCGCTACATTCAGGATCCCCAGAATGTAGGTGGCACAGCAGGTGGACATGTGCCCAACACAGTAAACCTGTGGCTACGCGCAATAGTGGGAGGGATCGAACTCCCCTTGGCGATTTACGTAGGCTGCCGCCACCTGGCTGTCTGTGTGAACTTCGACATGACGGCCACCGAGAAGGGCAGCGAAGTGTCTGAATGCATTCCTCACTGTCATAAGCTCCAACACATTTATGTGCTCGTGCGTGTGGGAGGGCCAGCGATCTGCCGCCGTATGGGACAAGCACGTGCCCCCCACCCCAGACAGTGACGCATCCGTAAACACAGATACGTGTGACGTAGGACTTCCGATGGGGACCCCATGTGAGAGGATGCAGGGATTCCCCCAGTGAGCGAGGTCCCCGCCCACTGAGGGGGGGAACCCTCAACATACGTCTCTTCTGACGTATCGGGTGTGCCCGGAGGCGGATGAGCTTTGCAGGCGCCTCGAGCGCAACATCCCTAGTAGCACCGCCGAGTGGGCTGCAGCCATCATGCCCAGAAGTTTCATGACTAACAGGGCTCTCACGATCTTGCGGGGTTGCACGCGGGAGATCACCGTGGTGAGATCTGCCGCTCTCACCGGCGACAAACGTGCTCTCATTAGGGAGGCGTTCAGCTCCACCCCGAGAAACACAATCGACTGGGATGGAAGGATGGAGTTCTTCCCCCAGTTTATAGAAAACCTCAGGGTTGACAGATGCTCTGTTAATTTCCTGGTTTGCTCTGACGCCTCGTCCTCGGACCGGGCGCATCGGAGCAGATCGTCTCGGTAAAATAAAACCCTCGTTCCCGCCGTGCGCAGTGGCTGCAGCGCGGTCTCCAGACTTTTGGAGAAAGTGCGCTGGGCTAGTGAGTAGCCAAAAGGGAGGCATTCGTGCGCGCGTTCCGACAGCGGACGTGTGCTCGAGGTCACATGAAGATTGGGTTCGCGCCCTTACCGCCGTCGCTCGTACCAGAGAACTGGGAGCGACCCATGGAGGGCTGTGCTCGAAAGGGCGAGTGTGAAACAGCTGGAAGAGGCTGATCCGCACCGCAGAGCGTGGAGTCCAAGGATGAAGGACGAGTGGGAGCCGGGCCCGTGTACGGGAACGACAAAGTGCCAGCGGATGGAGCTGCGCAACGTGCGCGCCTTGCGCGTGGTCGCGACAGCGCCATGACATCCCGTCCCTCCCAACCAGTGTTGGGAACGTTACTTTAAAAAAGTAATTAGTTATAGTTACTGATTACTTTGTCAAAAAAGTAACTCAGTTACTAACTGAGTTACAAGATCATAAAAGTAACTAATTACCAACAAAAGTAACTACTTAGTTACTTTTTCATTAAAGCATGCAAGAATTACTACAATAGTAAAATATAAATGACTAATGGCTGAACATAATAAAATGTATGTCCAAATGTTTTATATAAACCTGAATAATTTAAACAAATAAGCACTTAACAGGAGGAACTACTAATAGGAACATTAAACTAATCTAGACTATTAAAAGGTCACTGTGTGATATTTAACAAAAACCCATTCAGCTAAAATTTAAAATTGCAAATAGAAACACCTGTAAAGGTTCCCGAGCCTTTAAATGGTCTCTCAGTCTAGTTAAATTACAGAAATAAATGTAATTTTGCACAGCATTCTAATTTTTACAGCTTCACATAATTGTGTCTTTTTAGTAGCATTTCTGTTGCAACTAATCTAGTAACGGTTAGATAAATAAATAAATATCCTTTAAAATGACACTAGAAGAGGCACAAGTCTGATGGAGGACTTACATTTACTAACTTGGGTCAGACCCAAACACAGAAGAGCTGAAGCTGGGTGGTAAACACACACAGGTAGTTCTGATAACACCTGAGCTCCATGCCGTCTGAGACTGATGCATCAGTGTTACAGCGGGACTAAAGACATGATCAGAAACAGGTTACAGCTGGATGATCTAGGAAGGCAGAAGATCAGGACGTCTGAGCGGTGAACAGGTGAGCGGACCTTCGGGACGTCCCGCTGTCACGCTAAGGGCACGGCTGCAGACCCGCAGATTCGCTGCTGCAGCAACAAATCTGCGGGTCTGCAGCCGTAGACTATTCATCACGTCTTCCTCGTTCTTCGCGGGCCGTGATGCTCTTAAACATCTGCCTCTTTAGCTCCTGATCAGCTGATGATGACAGCTTCAACACACCGCACTGCTTAACGCACGCATTTCCTTACCAGTAACAGGAACAACGTTTTGATAAAAGAAGACGTAATTAATTAGTTTGCTTGTTACAGAAAGAAATATTTTTTATTAACGCGGTTATTTTAAACGGAGTTATTCCCGTTGTGTCTACAGCAGCAGTGACTGAGACCGTGAGGGTCTCCGCCCACCCGGCCAATCATCATGGTGTTTGTAAGTGTGTTACCGACACCTCTCTCTCCCTGGCTGCAGCTGAAGTGTGGCGGTCGGAAAGCCTCACACTGTTGCTCAATGTTCGACAAGCACATAGTAACGCACAGCGTTCCGTCCCCAGTAACGGTAACGGCGTTGCAACGGCGGGAAAAGTAATTAATTAGATTATTCCGTTACCTATAAAAGAACGCCGTTAGAAACGCCGTTATACTTAAACGGCGTTACTCCCATCACTGCTCCCAACGCTGTGGGGGAAGAGGGATGAGTCGGGCCTGGCCGTATTCTGGGGCCGGAGCGCAAATGGAGCGTACCCTTACAGCAAGCCGTGTAACATGACCGAGTCCGACTGTGTGAACATGCAGATGTGCTGCAGTGCTTGGTGCGGGGAACATCATGTGTGAGGATTCGGCAGAGGGTTCTGCAGAGGACTGTAGGACTGTGCTGTAGATGTGACGTTTTTTTGGGTTTTATTTCAAAACCAAAATCATTCAGAATTAACATTACAGTCATAAGCACACACATTCCCCCCAACGAGTCGTTTTCGTGGTTGTTTTCGGCGAGGTTCCTGTGATGGAGACTGCCAAGGCTGTGTCTGCTGGCTCATTCGGAACCGTTGGCCGCCAACTCCCTGGTCCCGCCTCAGCTGGGCGCCTGGAGTTTCCGTGCCGTTCGTCCCATCCTCTGGGGGAACGGCCGGAGTGCGAGGCTGACCGAGAGTGGACCAGGTCTCGCACCGTGGCTGAAAGTTCAGCTGTCGTCTGAGCCCTCTCGATGACGCTCGTAAGATGGGGACCAAACAGAACATCAGAGGTGATGGGGCCTTCCAGCAGCTCCCATGCAGGTGTTCAGGAATGGAGGGCAGGGCCTTGAGCCACAAGGCCCGCTGGATAAGGGTCTGCCAGGCAGCAATGCAGCAGAACCGGTGAGTACAGCCACGCACAGATTGAGGATGGCATCAGCAGTTTTAGTAATGATGGTTTCTGACTCGACAGGAGCGTCAAGCTCCTCCACCATTTTGGAAACGCCAAAGGCGAGAAGGCGATGTTATTTCCTGCAGCGCCTGTCTGGAAGGCGCACTGGTGTGCGCGATCGGCGAGCTGCCTCAGCAGCTGGTCATGCTTAGAAGAGGGAACTGCTTGCAGTCCAGCGAGGTGGTTCTTGGCCTCGACGCCACACAGCGAGGCCAAGTCCGGCTCCAGTGAGGGGACGGATGGCCAGCCCAGGTCGGAGAAGCCCTCGACCTTGGTAATGGGCACATATGTGGAAATTGGCGCCTTGAGCCCGGCAGGCTCGGAGAAGGCGGCGGACCAGCAGCTCATGGCAGCGGGGAAGCGCGGCCAGACGGGGTCTGGACAGCGCGTCTGTGTCGCCCCGAAAATTCCCGCCAATTCATCTACCTCAGGCGGAGCCGGTTCTGGAACAGCTAGCCCCTTGCGGGCCGCAGCCGCGGAGATGATGGCGGGCAGCTCCTGGAGCAGTGCTCTAACTGCTGGCAGGGAGGAGCGAGAAGCCACTGGAGCAGAAGGACCCGCTGAGCGAGGCTCGTCGACCTCCGTGTTGTACAGGAGGGAAAGGGGGCTACGGCAGCCAGCCTCGTCGTGCTCCTCACGAGTCTCGTCGACCTCCGTGTTGTACAGGAGGGAATAATGGCTGCGGCAGCCAGCCTCGCGGTCGACCTCCGTGTTGTACAGGAGGGAAAAAGGGCTATGGCAGCCAGCCTCGTCGTGCTCCTCACGAGGCTCGTCGACCTCCGTGTTGTACAGGAGGGAAAAAGAGCTATGGCAGCCAGCCTTGCGGTCGACCTCCGTGTTGTACCAGAGGGAAGAAGGGCTATGGCAGCCAGCTTCGTCATACTCCTCGCTGTCGATGACATCGTCCAGTCGGTAGGAGCCAGCCGGCTCCTGGCCGACGTTGAAGAACTGTAACGCCTTGTCCAGCGAGTTCGTGCCAGCCACCAGAATTTACTCGTCGGCGGTGGGGGTGAAGTACTCGACCCGGCGGACCTTTTCAGCCACGGGCAGAGTGGTACAAAACGGGCACGAGGCCTGGGGGTCAAGGCCAGGCCAGCGTGGTGAGCCCCGAGACAGATCTCACACTTGTCATGCAGGTCGCCGCTGGAGATGGAGCCCATCTGGCAGGCCGGGCAGGTCCTGGCGTCGCTGGACATGGTCGGTGAGTAGATTTTTCTTGTATAACTGCTCACACGAGGAAAGAGGTGAGTAAAATATAATGTTTTTATTATAAAGAAAATTAATGAAAATGAAAAGCGCTGATCCAAACTGGGCCAGGAGGGTTCTGATTCTAAAACAGAAGACAGCAAAAATGAAAACTGAGAACCAAGAAAACACTGTGGAGTAATGGTGGTGGTGGAGTCTTACTGTACGAAGTGTGGGTCTGAGCTGGAGAGGGAGGCAAGTCAGGTCTGAGCTGGAGATGGTATGGTGGAGAGGAGTAGCAGGCAAAGGAGTAATCCAGGACAGGTGTGAGGTGGAGAGCGGGAGACCAGAGGAGTTGAGCGGCGTTGGGAAATAAATCCACTTCAGACTGCAGGAAGCTGAGGGTAAGAATCCAGGGCTGGTACTGGAGCAGACAAGGAGAGCAAAAATGAGCACACGGGAGAAAAACACGAGACTAGAGTCAACAAGGAATGAGGAGAGCTAAGGTACCCAAAAATAGAGTACCAACCGGCACTGAAGTGTGGCAACACCGCTCCTTATATCCTCTGGCCTGGCTGAATGATGATCAGCTGCAGCTGCGGCTCTCCAACCTGCTCACCTGCAAACACTCAGGAGCACAGCCACAGAGAAAAAACAGAACCATGACAGAAAGAGAAAAAAAGAGGAAAAAGACATAAAAAAAGAAGGAGAAAGAAAGAAGAAAAAAGAAAGTAAGAAAGGATAAAAAAAGAAAAAAGAAAGAGACAAAAGAAAAAAGAGAAAGAAGAAAAAAGAAAGAAAAGAAAGAAAAAAGAAATACGAAAAAGAAAGAAAGAAAAAAGAAAGAGAAAAAAAGAAAGAAAGAAAAAAGAGAAAAAAGAAGAAGGAAAATTGAAGGAGAAAGAAAGAAGAAAAAAGAAGAAAGAAAGAAAGAAAGAAAGGATGAAAGAAAAATAAGAAAAAGAAAGAAAGAAAAAGAAAAAAGAAAAAAGAGAAAAAGAAAAAAGAAAGAAGAAAAAAGAAAGAAAGAAAAAAGAAAGAAAGAAGAAAGAAAGAAACCTTTTATACAGTAGCACATCTCAAGGTAAAATCATGAGGCGCTTCAGAAAAAGAAAAAATTTTAAATATACAAAAGATTTAAAAATATGTTTAAAATGACTAAAAATAAAAATTGAGATTAAAAAATGTAAGGAAATGGTGAGAGAAAATGAATAGGAAAGAGGGAAATCAGTGGATCCCGGGAAAAACAGAACAGGTAGAAAGAGCAGAATAAGGAGAGGATGATGATGAAGGTCACTCCAAAACCAGCTTGAACAAGTGGGTTATCAGCTGCTTTTTAAGGGAGACCACTGAGTCCACTGATCGGGCCACAACAGCAAAATATCTGTCACCGTGTGAATGTGTGTGTGAATGGGTGAATGACTGTGTTGTAAAACACCTTGGGGGGTTCCAGGACTTTAGAAGGTGCTATATCAAATACAGGCCATTTACCATTTTTCATTTAGCCTGGTGCGCTGCACAACCAGTAGGCTTTGGTCACTGGACCTCAGGGACCTGCTGAGGATGTAGAGACTGAGAAGATCACCAATGTATGATGGTGCTTGTCCATGTAAGGCCCGAAAGACCAGAACCAGGGTCTAATTTACACATGTAAATGTGTGGTATTCATCATTTTATACCTGTCTGTGGAAATGTTCCTAAATTTAAGAAAACTTCAGACCATGTGTAGGAACGAACGGTATGTAGTGGAAGAAGGGGAAACCGCAACACAGAATGTCTCAGTCATCCACACGATCCTCATCCACAGATTATTTTACCCGTTAAAGGCCCCATGTGTGATATTTTTACCAGTTTACTATCAAATCCTGTGTTTCCAGTTCACAAACGTGTCCTTTTTCAATAATATTTCTCACCAACATCAATTTTAAATATTCCTGTCATGAGCGCGGTGGTGAGGAGAGCGGAGGTGAGGATCCAAATGCAGGGGAAGCAAGCAGGCAGACAGGCAGGCAGACAGGCAAACAGACCTGGACATTTAAAGGGGTTTTAATAAAACATGCAGGACAACAAAACAATGAACCGACAAGACACAGAACTGAGAGGGTTTAAATACACAAGGAGCTGGGAGCTTGGGAGATAGGAAAATGAGAGGCAGGTGGAAGTAATCAGGAGACACAGGACTGAACAGAGTGGGGAGACAGTACAGGTGTGACAATTCCTCTCAACTTGAAATTATATATTTCTATATATCCTGTGGTTGACGCTCCATGGTCATCCACCATATTAAATAAACATTTCGATGGAAAAACAGCTGTGCCACCTAATTGGTGCTACAACACCTGACGGGAATCTGACATTGTGAAATGGTTGTTGTGTTTTTTTGTAATCACAATTTTTTCTTTTCGCATTTTTATGGTGTTTTTAATATTTTAAGTTAATTAATATTATTTTTAAATTCATTTTATTAGATTAGATTTTTGTCCTTGTGAAACGCCTCATGACTTTGCTTGAGATGCACTAGATAAACGATCATTTCTTCTTCTTATTATTAAGGATGTGTCAGAGCGTGCTCTCTGGAGTGAACCATCGACATACATATATGGACAATGGGTTTCCATAGACTCCAATAACACGTTTTTGTGCTAAAATGGGAGGTGGCCACCACCGTCATTTTGACTGTGTCACAGGTTCCGTCAAGCCCAGACAACTCTATAAAAGGGAAGAGAGGAGGAGCTGAGGGTGGGGCTGTAAGGCTGGGATCAACTGACGACACCCGGTCGAACTAGCTACAAGCTAACCTGAAGCTAACCCAAAGCTAACGCGGAGGTGGGAGCTAAGCTAACGGAGGTAGCAACCTAGTTAGCTACAACCTGAGTTAACTGTGCACAACACCAAAACTTCTGAGTCAGAGATACGCCGGGCTGACCGCTGGGTAAAACCGGGTGGAACACAGAAGTCTCCGAGACCTCCACAGAGGTCTCCGAGACCTCCACAAGCCAGCAGCCGCACAGCAGACAAGCGCCGCTGCGATCTGAGATGCGCAGAGCTGCCGCTGGGGAGAACCGGGTGGAAAGGTTTCCATCCCAGAGCTCCACAAGCCGGCAGCCCGCGCAGCAGACAGAGATGCGCCGAGCTGCGGGAAGAACCAGCCGTCAGCCCGCGCAGCACACAGAAGCCGCAATCAGACAGAGATGCGCCGAGCTGCGGAGGTCTCCCGAGAGCTCCACAAGCCGATAGTCGGAACCCAGAACCACCAACATGTTATATTTCAACCCATTTTCTAAAGTGCAGCATTATTTTAAATGCACTGGGTTTTACCCTATTACATTTAAATTTCATGGTTAAACAGTACATGTTAAAATCTAAGCTCAGCTCGGCAGTGACCTAAAATACATAAATATAATTTTACTTACCGAAAAAAATGAAGTGGAGACTCCTTGGATGCTCTATCAGTGCAATTAATGCCACAGCAAGTCATTTTGTCCAACAATTGCACAAAAAATATCCAAAAAAGAATACACACACACAGAGACTCAAAATCCCGTAACAGTTTCCAAGCCAGACCGAGGCTCTACTGAGGCCTTTCCCCGGAGCTAGCTCTGTGGTCACGTGGGTCTGATGCTCATTAATTATACAGAATTTTAGGCTGTTAATACACTTAAACAGAAGAGTGAGAAAAACATTCACCCCCCTCAGAGTTGTCATGAGTGTAAACTAGATCATTTGAACCAAAAACATGTTTTGGTACCAGGCTGTAAACATGTTTATTTCTGCTGTGAAATTGGTATTTTTAACATGGGAGTCAATGAGGATTTGCTCACTTCTGATACCAGCCCCCAGCGGATGAGGGTGGAACTGCAATTTTTGGTACTTCCGGGATGGGACCAATTTTTGAGCGGCATTGTGGGGGCTTGGAGTGAACGTGTCTTCCCTGAGCTGTGTTGTGATATGGAACCAATTTGTAGGGTGACCACAGAGGTGGAGCTGGCCTGAATGGCGCCCTGTGCGAGATCACCCTGTGCCCATTAAAGTGCTTAAGTAAATAAAAGTGTTTCAAAAACAGCGTTTTTGAACCGGAGTTCTGCTCGCGGTGGGAACTCCGCCGAACAAGGTCATTTTTTATAACGAAAACGATCGACTGGTCACTGACAAGTAAAAGGGGGTTATTGGTAGATGTTAAGAACACTTACCGCTGAGGTAAAATGAGAGTATAAATGAATTGAGGGGAGAAAAACGCTTTGTTTTCCAACGCCGTTCTACAAGCAACAAGCTTACAGCCACGGCAGGAGCAGCTTTCATGGTTGCCGCGACGTGGAAGGAGCCAATCAGGAGAGGGACCTCACATCAGCTGACGTGGGTCATGTGACAGGGAGTAGTTGATATGGGTTACACTTTGTTGTGCTTTTATTACAGAAATATTATTATTATCATCCCTATTATTATTAAGAACATGCGATTTCTATGTTTTGTTTATGTATTGGTTGATGCTAAAAACAATTTTTTTTTAGAAAAAAAAAAGGAAATTAAATGCCGCCCCCTGCAGACTGCTGCCCTGTTCGGCCGCACATGTTGCACATATCAAGCTCTGCCCCTGGGTGACCATATGTCCTCTTTTCCCCAGACAGCATGTCCACTTTTCTTTCTCTGTCCGGGGCGTCCGGGGAGGTTTCTTGTATTGATGAAAATGTCCGGTTTTTCATCCAGGAGCAGGGATCGAATTATGGGGGAGCTGGATATCCTACACATCCAGGGAGAGCCGGAAAAAAGGTTTCTACCTACATTACATCATTTATGGACTCTCAGCGTACCGGGGGTTCTTCTGAGTGGAGAGCACAGAGAGCGGCACAGCGCTGATCGTTGTAGCGCAGCGCTCCAGGCTGCTGCGTCCAGCACACGGTCCATTCTCAAAGTGGCGCAACCAAAAAACTATAGTTAACACACGATCGTTCATGTCCGCACATGTTCTCTACTTTCTGTCTTATTTGTGTCTGAAGCGCTCTGCTGACGCAGCATCGAGACGCGCTCTGCGCTTTGCGGTCAGGAGATTCCTTTGATCTGCTCAAAAGTAACTGATGAGGTGAAAAAGTAAGAATCCAGGCAGCAGTTTTTCTGGAAACTTTAGTGGAGATGCAGGAAGATGAGAGACAGAAAGGACAGGAAATAGTTAAATAAAAACAAGAAAACGAAATAGGTATTCTCTCCACACATTTTTTCCTGTATATAACAATAATTTATGCACATGTAATATTTATACGTTTGATACAATTCAGATCACCTTTACAACTCAGTCACACACCCAGGGCCGTTTCAAGGCATTTTAGGGGGCCAAGGCAAAACAGAACACCCCCCACCCCTATAACTGGGCTCCCCAGCCTCTGTGTAATTCAGACCCTGTCCAGGAGTATTAATTATACGGTGTTTATAAAAGCCCCTCAGACATTACTGACATGTTCTAATATTATCAGATGAAAAACTAAATTATCAGACATGCTGTCTCATCTGCTTCTTTTCTAAACTTGCAAAAAGTAAAAAAACAGTTTGAAAGCCACTATTTGTGGAATCTCTGAAAGTTTCCATGGAGTGTGTGACAACTTATTTTTCATTGATCCTATCGTCTAATCTCACAGCTGAAACAAGCATCCTTAATCTGTGCACAGGAAGTAGAGCCCTGCACGGGCCCGGCCCGAGGGGGTGGAGCCCCAGCCCGACCCGGACCAAGAAGGTTTTCAGGATTCTCTGGCCCGACCCGAGCCTGAGCCCACTCTTTTTTTTAACCTTTCATAATGTTTTAGCATGATAGAATGCTCTGCATTCTAATTATCTGTGGGAAGCGTTCTGCAGTAAAAAATTAAAAAATAAAAAGAAAAGAAAAGAAAAGAAAAAGAAAGAAAAACAGCATTCATGCAGCTTTTTTTTTTCTAACAGAGCGTAGTTTTCGATCGGCACATGAAATTTACGAACACTATATTAATTGGATGCGTTTGTAAATTTAATCTGCTCTGAAAATGCGCTCTTGTGCAATTAGAAAAAAAGCAGCGTGCTAATTTTCTAACTGCGAGCGCATTTTCAGAGCGGCAGATTAAATAAACGTTCCCAATTAAAAAAGCGTTTGTAAATTTAATCTGCCGCTCTGAAAATGCGCTCTCCAGTTAGATAAAAACCAGCAATGAATGCTGTATTTTTTTAACTGCAGAACAAATTTATTCACAGAAAAATAGAATGCTGCCATTTTCATGAGAATAAACAAATGGTTTCTGACATCAAAGTGGACATAAAATGGCATATTAGAATAGGGGCACATGTTTCAATCAGCAGTTTGAGAATTCGTTCATATTGGCGCATTTATAAACCACACACACCTTAACTGAGCTAATGGGTGCATGAGAAGCAGGCAGGTGCTGCTGCGTTTAAGTGTTTCAATTTTGTTTATGAATTCGATTAAAAATAAAGGCGCCCGGCCCGGCTCGAGGTAATTACACAGTCGTTGGCCCAAAGCCCGGCCCTCGGGCCGTCGGGCCGACCCGCGGGCCTAGGGCTACAGTGCAGGGCTCTAACAGGAAGCGTACCGATGCTGTGGTAAAACAACAGGTATATTTCTTAATATAACGTTGCAGCACTAAAGCAGCAGAAAAATAAAAATTTGCAAAAATATGGAAAATATTTACATATGATGTGTTTGAGAGCCCTTTTATTGACAGAATCTGACATTAATTTTGGCTCTTCACCTGGAAAAAAATGGGTCCCAATGTGGTTTGTGTGGCGTTGCCATAGACCAGTGGTTCCCAAACTTATTTAACCGCGCACCCCCTTCTATGTCCCGACCATGTCGACGCCCCCCCCCCCCCCCAGCCCCCACATCAGGGCATCTCTCTCTCTCTCTCTCTCTCTCTATATATATATATATATATATATATATATATATATATATATATATCAGATGTCAAGCTAAACAGACAGGGTTAAAAAAATTCCCCATCACTTTCATTTTTTAAATAGTAATTAATAAACATTCGATACCATTACAATTTCCTTTGATTTCATTTTAAATAAATATTTAGAGTGCCCAGGTAGCACATAAACAATGCAATTTAACGGTTTTCTTAAAGTAGGAACGTTTAACCTGTGGCGAGAGCGCTCTCCTTCCCTCTGCTCTGCGTAAACCTGAGCTGATCACCTACTTGTGCGTAATCAAATGTCAATAGGGGACAAGATATAGCCATGATGTTCACTTTTACCTCAGACCGACTTATTGCTGTTTTATGGTGTGGCTGAATCTGCGATCCGCTGTCATGCGGACTGGAATAACAAATGCTGCAGTAACAGGACTTGTGGTCAGGTTCATGAGGAGTCACTGGCTGGAGCGGACCCGACTCATCCCAGAAGCTAATATTTTAATTTGACCTTGAATGAAAAATAACCTCTTAAAAGTTTTTATCACGGTGGAGGCAGCGTTCATTTCTGCCTTCAGTCTGCCTTCAGTCTGACGGCGCGCCGGAGTTAAAGCAGCGTGTGCGCTTATTGAATCTGTGTGTGTGTGTGTGCGCGCGCACGCGCGCGCGGCACAGCCGCTCAAGTCACCGCGTCTCGTTATTGGCGCTGTTTGAACCAATGTTGTAAAATTACTTCTGCCCATTCCAGATGTGCTCACACATGCACCCGTGAGCCGTGGCTCCGCTGGAACACGTCTGACCTCTGACAGACGCACTCTGAACTTCAGATCTTCAGCGCGCTGTTAATAGCCTGAATGGGAATCATTTCTTGTTATTTAGTTACATCCACAATGTTCTGTGTGTGAGGTTTACAATGTCAGAACACCTGCATGAGACAGGTGTTAATTACAATCTGCCAGAATGACTCACCACCATCAGATTCCTCCAACACCGTTAAAAATGATCAAATATGGAACATATCAGCGTGCGCAGGCCAGAGTGCTGAAGCTCGACGCATTGTTATTATGAAGCTAGGGCACATGTGGAGGACACACGCGCGTGCGCGCAAAAATATACTTGTTTTCAATTACATTTATTGTGCCCACTTACTTTTTCTTTGGCCCACCCACAAATGAGTTTCTACGCTAATGGTGACATATGACAGCCTTCTCTGAGCTCCGCAGCCATTACACTTTTCACCTCGCGCACCCCCTAGCGGCAGCACCACACTTTGGGAAACCCTGCGATGTATTTCTTGTATTTATTTTCTTATTTTAGTCCTGTTCAGCACCTTGTTGGCATAACGTGTCTGTAAGGTGCTTTTGTAGATGATGATAATGACGACGATGACGATACCCCAGGAGTCTTGTGACTTGCAGCACAAGATTAGGGAGCAGGAGAGCAACTTTGTTGTGATGGTTCCCCAGATGGCAAGGTCATAAACAGAGCATTTGTTTTTGTTTGGAAAGCTCACAGTTTCTTGGGTAAATGCTGATGGCTGAACAGTGTTATAGCCGATGATCTGTGGCATACTGTGTCACGAACAGAACTCAGAAGGACCCGTAATGACACCAAACACTGTAAAGCACCTTTAAAAGTCTTTATTTTATGTGGAGTTACCAGAGGTGGGCGAGGCTGAGGCAGGGTCAGGAGGAAGCATGGGTCAAAACCAGAGAGATCCGTGATTGCTACAAGGGGCAGGCAGGAGGCAGAATACAGAGAATGGTCCGAAGGTCGAGAATCCAGGGGGTCAGAAGCAGACAACAATCCAGGCAGGGAGCAGGCACGTGGGCAGGTAGAGATACAGGAAAAAGGTCAGGATCTATGATTCAGGCAGAGGTAAGGAGTGCTGGAGAATTTACTGGCGTGAGCTTTACAATAATCTGGCAGCGACTGGATAGGTGGATGGTTCTTTTATAGCAGGGGGAGCAGGTGTGTGAGATGAGCTGAGGAGTCAGAAGCAGTTGAAGCGGATGAAAGCTGATTACAGGAACAGGTGAGATGAATGAAGTTGATTGTGATGCTGACTGTTGCTAGGGAAAACAGAGCTTGGCTGGAGCTTGGTGAAGGGACAGGTGAGCTGAATGAAGAGTAAATAAGGAGGCAGAGGAGGGTGAAGGATGGGAGTCATGACATACTGATGACCTTTAGGCACGCACTGCCTTTAAATGTATTTAATGGCAACTAAATTCAGAAAGACCAGCACTGAATTTTGACTCTTTACATAAACCTATGTATAATAATAATAATAATAATAATAATAATAATAAAGAAATCCAAGAAATCCAGAAGATTGTTCTTCTCGGAAGTGCCCACATCATCAGAAGGACGCTTTCCATAAACTAACCCTGAAACTGCCTTAGAAGCATGGATTGATTCTGGCACTTTAGTGAAAGCATACAAATATACAAAATAAATAAATAAATAAATAAAAATAATAATAGCCTTTATTGTCATTGTACAGGATACAATGAAATTGGAGTGCCACTCCCTTGGTGCACAATACAATATTACTTATAAATATAAAAGTTCCCCTAAAACAAAACAATAGTAAGTAAAATATATACCGAATAGCACAATATATACAGAATATCAGCTAAAATATTATGTATAAAATGGCATTAGAATAGCAGCACAATAGTTGACGGTGGCCTTGACAAGTCGCCAAGCAGTTTTAATTGTTTTTATGCTTATTTACTATAGAGATCGCCCTGGGAAAAAAGCTATCCCTGAATCTGACCTGTACCGTCGACCTATGTCATACTTAATAAAAGTTATTTTAACTTATGCTAATGATTCTTCTTCAGTAATCTGACAACAGAGATCAAAACAATGAAGCAATTTACTTCTGTTGTGTTATAGCATCTTGTGTGTTTCAGTGCATGTCACCTTCCATCAGTTAGCATACAGCCATAGTAAAGTAGCCCTAATCAGAGAGAAACAGACCTTGTCCTGATAATTAAGGCCCAACAGACACATAATAAGAAACACTTAAATGAATGCCTGTCATGATTCTTTTGTTTCCAGCAGAGATTTTTGTTTGTGAGCAGAGTGACAGTAATGCAGTCCTGCCACTCTGTGAAGGGAGTTTGGAGGACATCTGATTGTTCCTCCCACAGCTTGGTGGAGGAGTGACAGTCAGATGTCCTCCAAACTCTCCCCAGAACATCTCTTCACATTAAACATTATGTATAAGACAAGAATACCACAGTGTCTGTTATTTGCACAGATTAAAGGTGTGGAACACAGTTTAATTATTATGTCTGTTTATAATCAGTCTCTGAGTTTTTCAGGCTGATCATGGAAACAGTCTCCTACTGTATCTCCTGCATTAGCTCCTGACTGAAAATAGACGGTGAAACTCTAGGATTTGAAACGCCTGACAGATCTACGTCACAGTGTCACTTAACATTCCTGGACTCACCCATCTTTACTCATGACGGGAAAGGCTGTTAGTTTAGCATCCAGAAAACAGCAGAGAACATCTCGACTAATAGATGCTAACTATTAGCATTAGCTACTCCACCACACAGCAGAACTCCTCAAGGCTTATGTTATTTGTGGAGATAAAACATCAATGTTGCAGTGTTGCAAGTCCGAGCAATCGGTCAAGGCTTAGAAACAGTGGTCAGAGACAAGGGTCACAAAAGGGTCAAGAGGACAATAGTTCAGGACTTGCTGGTGAGGACAGAACTAGGCAAAGGGTCAAAAGACAGGCTGTCTTCTCTGGATCCACCCATAGACACACCCCTGGGCCCGCCCCTAACTCCACCTCTGGCGGGAAAAGAAGGACTGGCATGGAGTGAGGAAAGTCCAACTGGACCCAGAAGCTCTCAGGAATGCTGGAGGAAGATCTACAATTTGCTACCAAGATGAAGATTTATGACCTGTGCTCTCATTCCAGGAGTGCAGAATGTAACTTTTGTGCCCTCATGTGAATACTGCATGTAGTGAAAAAGATACCAAATGTCTTATGTAGAGCTAAAAAAGTGTATCTGGTAAATGACCCTTTGACCTAAACTGTCAGGAGAGAATGACTTGTGACTCTTACATTGTTTAGAGCAGTCTCAGAAGTGATATAAAAGGATGCAGCTCAGATCAGATTGGGCTGGCTGGGGCAGACGACAAGAAGAGACAGAGCAGATTTGGAGGGGTCATCCCCCGTCCTGCTGGATGGGGGATGACAGGCAGTTTTTTGGAAAGAAGCAGAGCTAGGCTTCGTTCTTGGGGAGATTCTGAGAAGACAAGAGCTAGTGTAAACTAACTCTTATCATTTTGAACTAATTCCTCCGTGGGGGATAGCAGTTGTTTTTCACTTTACCCATTTTTTGTATTTTGATTTTGTAATAAACCTTTTTTGAAAAAGAAACATAATCCTGATTCTTTCAGGTTTTCTCTAAAGCTTCACGTTTGGAGCCCTGGCCATAATAGCACAGAGGTAAGCATGTCGAAGATCGGTCTCTCAATTATCGGGACTTACTTTACAGTTTGTAATAGAATAATATAAAGAAACCTTAAGATAAGGGAAGTTTTAACTTCCCCCTCCTTGCGAGTAACGAGTTGTCTTAAGGGCGATAAAAGCAGAATATTCGAGGTTATTTTGGCTCTGATTGCAGGTTGAAAAAGTCTCTAATCAGCTGGAAGGTTGGATTAATAAATAAATTGATAAACTTATGGTAGCCTGATCAACTAGCATAAATCATTTTATAGTTACCAACCTCCCACATAAGCTGTTAGAGGCGCAATTAATTCCGGGTAGCCCAAACAATTGCTGAGAGGCTTGGCTTGCCCCCAGACTTCTCTCTAGTATCTTAACCAAAAGGTAACGAGTTTAAAAGAAGTGTAGCACTCTGGGGCTGGCTATTCGTGCAAGTCATTTCACCTTTAAAATAAAAGACAAGATTCTAATTAGGTAGTCCAAACCCGGATCTAGTACAATTATACTCGTCGATACACCCCCGAACCCTGATGGATGCACCGTCTCATAAGTTCTAACGGGACTGGGTTTTAAAGGAACCGGTAAATGGGACGGGCACGCGACAGCAGAGCAAACAGAGTCAGTGGTAGAGTTCCGTTGTTGTTGTCCAGTCAGAAGCAAGGTGTCCAAGTATTTGTTACCTCCCCTCCAAAGTATGACTTACAAGGAGTTCCTTCCTAATACCACTGCAAATGTACTGATTAAACAAGTGTTCAACGCCTTTAAGATCATTTTTTCACACATTAGTGTAAAGTTTTACAGCACATCTGTGGCAGATGGTGAGTCTACAGACATGTAACTAGCGAAGCTGGGCCAGTCACTTGGCTCAGCCACCAGATGCTTGCACATCAGCCCCAAACCTAAATCCAGTGGTACTCTGATTCCCTTTTGATAAAGCATTTTGAAAGACAGATTAAGTCAGTTCACATGGCAGGCTTTTATGACTGTCAGACAATTTTCAAAGCGTAAAAGACCACTTATGTGGTAAAAAATATAACACAGACATACCAGTATTGGTTCTACAGTGTGTGATGTGGTGCAACACAGCAAAAATGACACATTAGTCAAAAACTGATTTCCCTCACAGATATTCCATGCTCAGTCTAACAATCTAGCGAGATTGAAGGTAACTTTGAAGTAAACATGGCGAAGGGTGACAGTGCTGTGCACTTCCATCACCTTGATTTCTGACTGGCTAGATCTCACATCAACCGGAAGCACATTTGTTTGTCTTTGAAAATTAGACAAAGACAATACAACATGTTTAACAGCCAGCATTTATGATCGGACGTCTTTCTGAGCAAACCAGAACGCTAGTTAAAGCTGCTTTCTGGAGTTTTCCCCTTTCAGAAATTATGTATGATTTGTCAGAAATCCATAAAAGTGATTATCTTATCATGTACTGCGATATAATGCAAGCAACACGTCCCCTGCCCCACAGAGCTCCATGCAATTGGAAACAGCGCTGACCAAAACTAACCACTAGCGTCAGACTACCACTTACTTGCTCCAAATTTAAGGAATACCTCGGCTGATGCAGAGTTTATGAACTTTTCACGGACAAGGAAGTATCTAAAATATAAATATGAGAACAGAACATGACATGAGAATAATACTCGTAAAACTCTGTTTTAGCTCTGTTTGTAGTAGGGTTGTCACGATACTAAAATTTCAATCTCGATTCGATACTGGGGGAAAAACTCGATACTCGATTTCGATACTATTTAAAAACACCAATTTATTGAACAAGTTTATTCAAAAAATAACATTCCTCAATTTATATTGCAAAAATTAAATGTTAAGAATTAAGTGTGTAAAGTGCTTAAACCTTTCAAGTATCAGCATTTTTTAAAAAGTGCATACAAAAACTGGCGAAAGTTAACACTTTAAATCATGAATTGTCTCACTATATACACACTATTTGCAGAGTGATGTTTTGCTGCTTAAACTCTGTTTAAGGTGCATTTTTGTCATAAGATGTAATGCCATATGTTTTGTTCTGTACTTTTGAACAACTCTGTTGGTCAATAAAGGGAGAAAATGAATTTCTCCACAGTAGGACAAAGGTACATCTACCGGTAATCTTAATAAAAACAGATTGGCGCACGGCAGTGACGTCATTAAAAGCGCCGGTTAGATTAGCCGCGGCTAGTCTGTTCACGCCTAGAAATCCCAGACCCGCTCCAAACGAACAGGGGAATCATGTTAATGATTCCTAACTAAACCTTTCGACATAGAGATGTTTTGGTGCAGATAATGTCTTATTTCGAGGCTGCACCATGGGTGCCCGTCCGCACCCGTTATATGGATATACGCTGATGGCGATTCGCCGATGGATCTAAATACCCCGGGGAATCCAAGTAGCACCAAAGTTGTCAGCGTGAGTAAACAAACGTACTGCATGCTAGAAATTAAGTCCGGGTTGCGATAAATGGGAGTTTTCCTTTAAGCACATAAGCGTGAATATACAACTACGTGTCGGACTTGGTATGCTAATTAAGTTGGGCTGTGAAGCGCCTCCCAAATTCGCTGTTTATGTTTTTGTTTATTTATTTGGCAGACAAAACTTGGATCGGAGACAACTCGCGTGGGAAATTGCAATGTAGCCATGCGGCATCTTCTTCTTCTGTTTGTCTGGGAGGCGGAGGCTTCTTTACGGCATCTGGCTGTCGTGCGTGCCGGTGTACTTGAAGAAGGCTGTGTATAATAGTCCATAATATCGATACCACAGGGATGGAATATCTAATTTAGATACCACTTTTAGTATCAATTTATATCTAGGTATCGATTTTTTGACAACACTGGTTTGTAGGCTACAGAAGCACATTTATAAACAAAAACGTGAAGTCGCCATCTTAAAAAAACAGGAGTGTGATATGCTTGTCCGCCACTAGATGGAGCCATTGGGTAAGAGAAATACTCTGGCGAGAAGCTTTAACACATCACACATGGTAGGATTATCTGATTAGATGATATTTAATGACTTTACAGTTATTGTTTGCATCCTTAGGATTGTCAGGAGGGCAAGATCATGTAAAAAATCTGCAGAATTGTCCTGGCATGTGAACCGCTCTACTTTCTCCTCCAGCTGAATTGTACTTCCTGAAACAACGCATCTGAGCTTTCCCACCCCCACACCAATTACGACTTACAAAAGCATTAATTCCTACCTACATCCTCTGCAAATGTATTGATTAAACAAGTGTTCGACACCTTTAAGGTAAGTGCATTAAAAAGAAGACAGCAGTTAACCGTACTTAGACTGACCCAGGTGTACTGGCTCATCTCAGAATTCTAACATCCTTGTCTGTCTTCATTCTCGACTGTAATTAATAAAATCCCAAAATTACATCTAGCTCTTCTGTGATGTGGCAATCTTCTAGTTCCTCAAACTGGTGCACCAAAGCTTTTTCCCCCAGAGTACGAATTACAAGGCATTCATTTCTAGTAGAGACTACTGCAAATGTGGATACTGTGGATTCGACAGCTACCTCTGGGGGTGTTGTCCCTGTCAGTCTGAGGAAGATCTGCTTAGTTTTAGGTCAGGAAAGTTTCCTCTGGCACAAATCAGAGCAATTTAAAAGCAAGAAGAACAAACTATGATTTGCAAACAAAAGTTTGAATGTTGGATGTCAGAAGAACTTTAGATTTCAACTAAATTACTGTACGATAAATAGGATTTTGATTTGTGGTAACAACCACCAAACCAATTAAATGTTGCCTAATACGTGATGCTTATATAATGCGGCGAATGCAGAAGGATGATGTGAAATGTAATTAGTGTGAATACTAAAACACTAAAATGAGAAGCTGTTGATAATGTTAATGTTACACAAGATTAATTAAAGCTGTAATGGCGAATCTGCAAACAAGCTAAGTTCTGAACACAAACACACTCACCCCTCCCCCGGTGTTCTGCCGGAACTGGAAACCTGCGATGCCAGACGAAACGAGATCGCGCTAAACACCAGTCGCTGTTTTCTAGGTCCAAATGTCTTTTGTTGTTTGTGACTTCAAATGGTGTTTGTTTTTGGGACTCTAGTAGTTTATCTTAAAGCTGAAGTGGTAGCAGCCGGCTCCTTCTTCTTCTCTGGTATTATTGAGCGGAGAACCTCTCAAACCAGTGGTGTTCTGTTGCTAAATACATGAGTGTGTGATGAGTGGAGGACCCAGGGAAGTGAAGAAGTGCTGTGATTTGCTAAGACCAACAAGCACGTGGTCTAATAGTTGCTTTCAGTCTGAAACATGTTATTGGAGGAGGTTTTTAGACAAATGTGAGAGATCCACTTTATTATTACTTTTAGGTTTCTTTTTTTATCTCTACAACTTATTTATAGCTATACTAGGTTAGAACGTTGTTAAGAGTCATGCAACAAACATTTAGAAGCCAATTTGTTTTCCAAATTTGCTATTGCAGCTTTAATCCAGTACTTCGGGGAAATATCACGTTGTGTTAATGCTTCTCCAGGTAAATTATTTTCAGAAAATTTTCATTTTTTGTCATCCAAGGATTTGTGTTCTTCTGTTTTGCTTTTCTGAAAATTGTTTTTACATAAAACTTCACCAGAAAATAGAAAATGAGTATTTCTAGGACACTGTTACTTCCCATATTGTTTCACTTTCATCTTTTCCCTTTTCTTATCCATCCCTGTATTCCCTCTTTGCCCTCCTCTTTACCTCACCTCCTCCTCGCCTGCTTGAATGCTCCTCTCTCCCTCTCCCCTAATGAAAGGGTGAATGAGAGGAGGAGGTTGGAGGGGTGGGTCTATAAAAGAGCAGCAGCCTGCAGCCCACGTAGCCAGAGAAACTACGCTGAGACCGAGGGAAGGAAACACACAAGGAATCTGCACGGACTCACAATCACACACCCAGCACAGGTAGGAAGCGCCCGGGGCAGGGAGAGGTTTTAGGAAGAAAATAACATACTTGACCTTTGGCCTTTGGTTAAAAAAAATGTTTTCTTCACTTTGTGGCTGTCTGTAACTTTTGCATACAATTAGATAAAGAGAACAAAAGCAACAGGACAAAGTGGATGAAAATGTTTTAAAGTCATGAATTGAATTGAATTTATTTTTGGGTAAAATCCTCTCAAGCAGTTCATCGTTGAAATCTTGACACCAAAGCTTCTTCTGTGACAGACGGGCGGACTGTGTGTAATACTGCTTTAAGGTTTTTAATGAAAATAAAGAAATAAGATTTTAAATAAATTTTATATGTTGTTAAACCTGTTGGAGTCACCAATATCTGGATCATACTCATCTAAAGATGTACAGAATAATTAACTAAGCATTTCTCATTGATAACCATAGAAGCACACAAGTAGTGTTGCAGCAAGAAGTCAGTCAAAACCACGGCTCAAATATCAAAGAGGGGAATCAGTCCATCGCTGACCCATAAGCCCCATGTTTAAGTCCTGCTGGTGTGAGTGGGTTAAAAGGCAGTGTCCACACAGAGAAGCAACGTGTGTGTGTGTGTGTGTGTGTGTGTGTGTGTGTGTGTGTGTGTGTGTGTGTGTGTGTGTGTGTGTGTGTGTGTGTGTGTGTGTGTGTGTGTGTGTGTGTGTGTGTGGTGTTTCAAAAAGAGGGAGGGAAAGGTCATAAATTTCTGGTTCTGATTAGTCATGTTGGTAACGCTGTGATTTAGAGCTGGAGGGCTCTGTGAACGGACGGGCAGGTTTGACAGAACGGTCCTGTTCATGCTCACACCACAGCTCAAGAGGCTGAATGCCAGCAGCGGTTTGGTTGAGATCATGTAGCTCAACCAGGTTGAATTCTGTGGAAGTTACTTCATCAGGAAAATATTTCCCAGATTTTCATGAATGGTTGAATTACCCATGAGAGTGACTTTTAGATAGAGATGCACATATTTTGGTTTTCAGGGATGATGCAGATTTCATGTTCGTTGATACAGATTTTGGCCAATTCTGATTTATCTCAGATAGTTTTAATTAACAGAATGGACTGTTGTTCCAGTTTATGGACCAGGAAACATGTTGGCTTTTACATTGCTACTTGTACCATGGCACCATGTGATGCAGGAATAACATTAAAGGTGTTGGAATAAGGGTTAAAGCCTTCTTTATAGCGATGCTGAAGTGTGGTTGGGAACAAGACCTGGTTGTTTTTGTTGCAAATGGATTTTATTGATTTCATGTGATCTGGTCACATCTGGCCCATCATCCAGCAGACGACTGTCCCCTTTATGAGCCTGAGCCATTCAAGGCCCATGGCTAAGAACCAGGTAAAATGAGACAGGATTACTAAGACAGCTTGATTTTGTGACACTACTAAATGAAAAATTCTTCTTTGTGTATTTTGGAGGACCATTTTGCTGACATGAAAGTGTTTAAACTGTGTCAACATGTGGACAGATAATTGCCATATGCCTGAATTCCTCTAAGGATTTTTCATGATTGAATCGTGTGCTGCATGAAGCATAGTCGATGGGATTTGTATCGTCAGGCTGGCCGCGGGTGCATCAACCAATGAGACAGAAATAAACTGCAACACACTGGTCTTTTTTGAAAAAACAAAACATGTCCTGATCTGTGCTGACAACTCAGGCGAGTGTCATCAAAGGAACGTGTGGGCACTTAAATTATGGAAAATGTATAATAATAATGTCACACTAACCCACAGCCATCCTCCATCCATCCATCTAAACTGCTTCATCATTACTAGGGTTGTGGGGATGCTGGTGTCTATCTCCACCAGCCATCAGACGAGAGACAGGGGACACCCTGGACAGGTCTCAAGTCCAGCACAGGGACACTTACTCGCACATAGAGACAATTTAGAGTCTTCAGTCACACTAACAAGCAGGTGTCTGGTCCGTGGGAGGAAAACTCACACATGCATGGGGACACCCTGCTAACCTCGAGCAGAAATATAGTGCTGGTGGGAATCAAACCGGCCACTTTCTTGCTGCGAGACAACAGTGCTACCACCTTTAACCAAAGGTACACCGAACACTTTTTAAAATTGTGTTTTAGCAATAAAAAGTCCCAAAGATTATTTTTTTCATTTTCTTCAACATCAGAAGGTTTCTATATAGACACATTGTGTCACATTGAGAGCAGGAGGAGGTTAGGACCCAAGATGCAGAACACCAGAACGACTCGCAGCAGGAGCGGTTGAAAAAAGTAAATTCCTTTATTTAAGGTAGCAACACAAAAATGCTGAAAGGTGCAGGATTCCAATCCTGAAAACTGAAACTCAGGAAGCCAAAAAAACCAAAGCTCAATTATGAGCACAAAGGGGGGAAAAAAACAACGCTGACACACGACAATGGACCAACAAACACTAAGACACAGACAGGGTTATATACACAGGGCTGGGTGATAGGAGACGAGGAGCAGGTGTGTGGGGAATTGGGCACAGGTGAAACTAATGAAATGAGGGAAGAAGCAGAAATAAACAGGGGAGAAAACCAAATCTAAATCCTAAACCAATGCTACTAAAATAACCCGAACTTAAAACACTGTCGAAACAAAGACACCGGGGAAACTAATAATAAGTAAACGGATGATCTGAAGTGGGGAAGGGAACACACACACTAAAGGAGACTAAAGAACTGAAATCATAAACCTATAGAAAACTACAGTGGAGAGACTAGGAGAACATGAGGAAAACCTGGAGGGAGCTGAGGACTATAAGGACACAGAACACTAGGGGACAACTGAGGGGAACCTGGAGGGGTTGATCATGGCACATTGGTCTGCTGGATGTTTTGGTCAGAAATGTTACTATGATTATTACTACTACTATTATTATTATTATTATTATTATTATTATTGACTTTAATGAAATATAAATGAAGTGACTATTAGTTACTTATGTAATAAATATATTAATTAGTGATTTATTGCATGTTGTTATGCAAGTGAGAACCTCCTTTGTGAAAAAATAGTCTTATAGAAAACCTGTCCATGGAGGCTGCTGTGCTAGTAGCTTTTTTTGCAGAGCTGAACTCCTGAAGTAGCTCAATTAATAGGTTTTTTGCCCTTCAGGTCTGTAAGTGTGAAACTCATTACCATGAGTGTGATTATGTTTATTTAATCAGCCAAGAAACCTTTCTGAAAATCAATAACCAACATCTAAAGGGGAAATTATTAATCTAAAGCCTCTGTGTTTTAGCCTGGGGCAAAGTTGTGACTCTACCTTAGAAACACCATCTCCGGTGTTCTGAAGGTGAACGCCAACTCCACCTGGGCTGGGGGACGGCCATATGACTGATAAAACATGGTTGATGGTTCATAATGGTCACCATTTCAGAAAAATGCATTAACCCACCCTAACATAACAGGTAACATTAGCATTATTAGTAAAAATCTGAGGTGCTCCTCCAAGATTTTGTGTTTTATATAAATTCCCACAGTTGATCAAGAAGGGTTTTCCATTTGTTATAAATGTTCACACACCAGTGTAATGTCTGGCAATAGTCGTTTTTAGGTACAGTTTGACCCTTCAACATCTGGTCAAAATGGACACATGAGACTGCATGTGTTCCCTTTAATCTGCCTGCCTTCATCCCATCAGCTGGAGCTCAGAGCCTCTCTGCAGCTCTGAACACATGATAACGTATTGTCAACAATAATGTTCTCTCCTCAAGGCCCAAGCTTCCCTTATCGTCCTACAGGATTCTTCATGCCTCTGAATAGGTGAACACTCGCAGCTCGGATTAGTTGCTAAATCAAAGAATGCTTTCTTAAATTAAATATGAACATTTAAAACTTATAAATTAGATAATCATTAAATAAACATTTGTTTATTGCTTCTTATAATAATTATAATATAATGAAATGCTTTCATTAATCTTTGATTGAAGTTTGAAATGAATGTAATGTTATGATTACATTGATTGATATATGTTTCAGCATGTTGATATGATGAGGTCATCACCATTTGCACTCACACAAGAACAAAGAAAAGTAAAGTCAAACGCGTGACACATAAATAGCCCTTTACCCCAGATCAGAGCATCCGGTATCAAAGAAGGCATGTTTCTGAGGTTGTCTTGGTAATATTCCTCAATATGTCAACCTCTGGTTGGCTACACAAATCATAACATGAGAACATTAAAACCAGATTACTTTGGTGATTCATCAGTTCTTGAGAAAGCTTCAGACCAGCCATCTAATGCAAAACCTCTCTAACCCATTAAAGCTTTTGACACGCCGTCAAAATCTTTTTTCACCTGAGAAGCTGATACAGCAAGATCCCTTAAAAATCCATTCGAGACGCAGAACAACTACCTGTTGTGACCTGGAGACAACTCTAAGACCGGTCTATTAGTGCCACAGTTTCTTCTACGGACCTCGGTGCCTGGGAGTCCAAGGACTTCGACATTCCGGATCTATCACGAGGGCCTTTGAGTGGGTATGTAGACATGACAGATTGCGTCTGATGTGTTTTTGATAAGAATCAACTTCATAGCTTAATGCAAACCAAATTCTTTTACACCCAGAACTCAGCTTTCCTAGATACGGAGGTTCTGATAACACCGCATTCACAAATAGGTTTCATACATCACATCTACTCCATCTAGATACATCCACTCACAGTAAATGTTAGTTAACTTGTCATGTTTTAATTGTTTGTGAATTAAATTCTTACTTTTGCAAACCTGACTCTTTCCTGAATCAAAACTAAATATTTACAGTCCCTGAATAAAACAAAGAATCCTAGAATCTTCTGATTAAACACAATAAAGACCAAGCAGGTTGATATTCTATATTTAAATAGAGTATCACAGCTAGTCTAAAGTAGAGGTAATATAAATTGAGCTCTTAAAGCACTCAATTTCTCAAACCCTACATATTGGCGAGCCAGCCAGACTTTAAACTCGTCCACTTCGTGTGGGTTCTGATGAATCAATTCTTCAAAAAACTATGATTTTCTGTGTCTGGGTGGAAAATGAGGGCAATCTCGTTATTCGCCACCTGAGGGTCCCTACCTATCTCACAAACGGGGAGACTCCCATTCCCGCCACCAGGGGCGCTATTCTCCCTTGCCACTCAGTCTGTGTGTCAATTAGAATCTACAGCAAAAACGGCAAGAGATTAACTGTTTGTTGATATTTAAAGGTAACTTCATTTATGTGTGAGTTTGTCACGTCCTTTGAGTGATTCTGTCACGTTTATCTGTGTGATTTTGTCACTGTTGGTAAAGCTTGTGTTACATGAGACAGGAAACGCTGATCTCCACTTAGCACTTAACTACTTGCTAATCCATCCTGATCAAACTGGTAATATTAGCATTCTAACGCTGCATGCCAGACGCTTTTCCAACAAGAATACCGGACATTAATTCCGTACTTATATCAGAATTACCCAGGGTCACCTGAAGCTGGTTAACAAGCCAGAAAAGTGCTTTATTTTCCGCAGCCTGGTTAGCAAGAAAGCTAGTCTTAAGCCCTATCAAAAAGAGTGTAGCGAGATACATACCACAAATTACACGCTATACTGACAAATTAGCGTGAGAACCCACGGTATTCCGCCGGTCGAAGAGCTGATTCCCGAGTGAATCAAGCAGAGAGAGAGAGAGAGAAATGCCTCACAAAACCTCCAAGCTTTGGTAAGCTAGCTATTGGCAAGGCCTGACAACGCCCACGGACACAAATCTGACAGCGCTGTCAACCGTTCGACCCAGCGTTTGCCTTTGTCATAACTCGCTATACTCTACAAAACAAGCTCCCGCATGTTTTTAGCAGTTTTGGGTGCAGTTTTGATTTTTATTGTGAGAGGCGACCTCTACCCGGCCCGTCCACCATTTTGGATGGCGTCACTCTGCGTAAGGGAGTGACGTCACGGAGTGACGTCACGGAGTGACGCACACTACCCCTCCCGCACTGTTGCCTAGCGCTCTAACACCATCTTGTGGCACCTCTTGTACATT
Organism: Nothobranchius furzeri; assembly: GCF_043380555.1. Lineage (NCBI taxonomy): Eukaryota > Metazoa > Chordata > Actinopteri > Cyprinodontiformes > Nothobranchiidae > Nothobranchius > Nothobranchius furzeri. The sequence continues at coordinate 23,654,005 of NC_091749.1, forward strand.
ACACTCTTTTTGTGTTTTCTGGTACAATACACATTTTGTTTTATAAACCGCTGCGTTTAAACCAATATACTTAAAAAGAACTATCTAATCTGCTAGTTCTTTTATTATTGGAGAGATTGGTGACCAGGAAGTCATGCAATCGTGTTTTCTTCTCTGACCAAATTCCTTCATTGACCGGTACCGCCACCTATTGGCAGGTATTAATCCGGCATCTTCAGCAAAAGCTTATTAAATCCAGTTCTATTAAATTCATCACAAAATTAAGGGTTCTGTGGAGTCATCAAAATGGCTGCAGACCGGGATAAACTTTTGATGGATTTTCTAACTGAAATGAAAGAGGACATTCAACAGCAGCTCTCCAATTTAAACCAGAAATGCCAAAATCTGGATGAAAAAGTCCTATCTTTAGATAAAATACTTGATGCTGTTGAGAATGCTTCCTGCCCTGGAAATGTTTTAGCCCTTTCTTCTGCTGATCTGCTTCCAGATGTGGAACAAAACCTGCAAACAGATGACAAGTGCTGTGACTCTGATTTCCAGGACGTAGTCCAAAGCTCTGGTCCAGCTGAACTGATAAATAACTCATCCGCCTGTGACGACGGTCTGGCGCCCCTGGTGTCGAGTCTGCCCAACTGTTCTTGGGACACCTCCTTTCTCACTGGAGAGCTGGTAAGCCTGTGGTGCCTGTGACACTAGAGCAGGTGCTCCGCTGCAACGCTTTCCTGGATACAGGTTCAGATTACACCCTCATTCACCAGTCGATTTTCAACCGCCTCTGCGCTGCTGCTGGAGGAGGAGTCAGACCTCCAGAACTCACTCCATGTGCAGTAACTGTCTGTGATTTCTCTCCTTGTCACATGATCTTGTCATCCAGGTCTCTTTTCCACTTCACGATTGGTCCTCTGACTTTGACGCACCTCTTGGCATGGGTCTGGCTGCGTGCCAGGTCCTACCAGCTAACCCTCCCCAGACCCTGCTGAACCCCAACCACCAATACTTTGACCAAGCTCTCTTTGTGGATTTGCCAACTGTGTACGTTTATGGCAGTTCCTTTCGACACGGTGCTGAACCTAGTTCAGGCGTGGGTGTCGTTTGGTTACAGGCTAACCGGAAAAACTCTTGGTGTTACTAACTGGGTCCTAAGACCTCACAGTTTGCAGAAGTGGCTGGGATCTTGATAGTACTACAACTTGCTGCTGACCATGGTGTCCGCAAGCTGGTGATCTGCACCGACTTGGACTACATGTGTCTCAGTTTCACTTGTCATCTACCTTCTTGGAAAAGTAACGGGTTCTTAACCTCTAACCGGAAGCCCGTTAAACTTCAAGACCTTTTCATGGCTTGTGATGCCCTAGCGACATCACATGACATGCAAATCTATTGGCGTAAAGTCGAAGGTCATTCCTGGGCACCTGGAACTGATAAGGATCTGAACAATCTTGCAGACTCTCTTGCCAAACAAGGTGCATCTGTTGGTACCCCATGGTCCTTCAACCCCTTGTGGCTCCCTGATGATGTTGAGACATCTTGGACTACATCAGAGCTGTTTGGTTTGCTGTAAATTTCAGCCATCTAACCCCATCCACAGAGCTCCTCTTCAGAGCAGGGGGCCTTCCACACTGTGGTCGGACCTGCAATTTGGGTGGGGCCCCTGACCAAGTCCAGCAGAGGTAACAAATACTTCTTGACCGTGACCTGTGCGTTCACCAAATGGGTCGAATGTTTGCCGGCACCTAACGACATGGCTCAAACAACTGCTGTCCTTTTGATGAATCACATCTTCTCCCGGTTCGGTCTCCCCACATGTGTTAACTTGGATAGGGGATCTCACCACCTCTGAAGTGATGGAACATCTTTGGCGGATGTTGGGTGTCAAGGACAATTTCCACATTGGTTACCAGCCCCAGTCTTCCAGGCAGGTGGAAAGGATGAACCGGACTGTTTTAAAGTTAAAGTTAAAGTCCCATTAGTTGTCACACACACAGGTGTGTGTTTTCAGCATTTTAAGGAAATACGTGTCCTCTAGTCAGAGAGACTGGGATGTGAAGCTTCCGTTGGTCCTTATGGCCATACAGGCTACTCCTCATGAGTCTACAAGTGTCTCCCCATTTGAAATGATGACCGGCAGACAAATGAACCTGCCTCTCTACCTGCTGTATCAGTCAGTTCATCCCAGTGCCGCTCCGGCATACACTAGCAAGCAGTATTTGTAGGACCTGAAGAACCATCAGCCTGCAGCGTTTTCTTTTGCACAGACAAATCTGGAGAAATCAGCTGAGGGCAGGAAGGCTTATTATGATCAGAAGGCCTCCCATTCTGAACTCAACGTGGGTGATTAGGCCTGGTTCTACATCTTTGCTCCTAATTTCGGTCACAAAAAAGTCACCTCTGATAAAGTGGCTAAGAAACTTTTGCTGATAACTGAAAAACTCTCTCCGGTCATGTATAAGATCAAGATCACTGAAGGAAACAAATATCCTGTCTATAAGTGGGTCAACAGGAACCATATCAAACCGCACAAGGGTTCCGCTAATTTGAATGATAGTACAACCCATAACTCTGATGACCAAACTCGAATCGACTCAAAGTCTAAACGTGAAACGCCATTTTATTAGGTGTATCTAGCTGGTACCATCCTGGGCCGTTGTTGTCTCATTGACTCAACAAGGTGTCTCGATCTCACAAGTTTTCTTTTTTTTCCTGAGTAGAACGCAGGGGATCCCCTCTTGTGCTGAGGATGTAGTGTGACCAAATATGGCTAATTGAGGACGTTCCTGTATGTAAATGACTGAGAATGGACACGAGCACCTGGGTACACTCAGGTGGGACTTATCATCAGACGAGTGCGGAGGAGCGTGTGTACGAGAGGCCACCACATGTTTCATAAATCAGGATTTTGACTGTATGAACATTCTCATTTTGTTCATAGGAAGGAATTTAGGAATTTTTCTAGGAATGTTTGATACATGAGGCCCGAGGTGTGGTCTTCTGCTGCTGGAGTCCATTAAGTTCGAGGTTCAACATGCTGTGGTTTAGAGATGTTGTTCAGATTGCGGCTGTCACCTTTAAATCAGCCAATGAATATATTCTGAAGAAAGGCTTGGTGAGGCAGACTAATATCAGAAAACTTTATTGATGAACCCACATCAGTAGTTAGACGCATCAGAAACCGGGAGATATTTAGCCAAAAAGAATTCTGCCAAACTACACCCAAAACGCTACTTTGGGAACAATTTTCCACCCCCCCTGTCAGGAGGCGATAGAGTGGACTGACTAATCCATGCATAGGCCATATTATCGTTGAGAGCCTGAAGGTCATTATATTCCATACAGGGCAAAATTTCCACTCACAAAGACCAGTTGACCTGGTAAGGAGTGCTGCAATGACACTTCACTGTTCTGCAGGCCTTGGTAGGAAATAGGGATGCACTATCAGATTAATGTATGCGTTTAATTACTTATTTTATCTCATACACATGAAGGTGTCATATTCTAGCTACTCACACACATCTATAGGTGCACTAAGGTTTGTCTCATGGAAGTACATGGAGCTGGCTCAAGAGAAGAGATAATTTTTTGATCAGTTTAAGAGTGCAAGCAGACATAATATTATTACAAGAGACCCATAAATCTGCCACATCTGCTGATGAACTTAAAACATCTGAGTTTCCCAGCATGTTCTCTGCCTGCTATAATTCTAGGCAAAGAGGTGTAGCTATTTTAACAATTCACAAAATATCAATTTCACAGTATGATAGTGAAAGAATAAACAACACTTTCAGAGACTTTTACCAAACTTTGTACTCACCACAGATAAACCCATCAGATAACGAGATCAATGAGTTCCTTGACAGGATAACTCTTCCTAAATTATCAAACAGCCAAGCTACAGTCCTGGACTCGCCACTAGCATCAGCTGAGCTCCAGGAAGCCCTTAAATCCATGACTAATAGGAAAGCTCCAGGTCCAGATGGGTTCCCAGCAGAAATCTACAAAGAATTCTGGACCATTCTGGCTTCAACATTCTTCAGAATGGTGAGGGAAATCGAAGAGAGCGGCAGATTACAGCCAAACATGAATTCAGCCAATATTAGTCTTTTATTAAAACCAGGCAAAGACCCTGTATTTCCTACCAGCTATCGCCCAATTTCTCCTATTAATGTGAATCTCAAAATTATTTGTAAAGCCCTGGCAAAAAGATTAGAGAAGGTAACCCCCTTCATAATACACCCTGACCAAACTGGTTTCATTAAGGGTAGACAGTCATCCACAAACTCACGTAGATTACTTAATTTTATAGATTTTTCTTGCAGTAGAAACATAGAAACTAGTATATTATCTCTAGATGCAGAAACAGCCTTTGATAGAGTTAACTGGAAGTTCTTATTTGCAACTTTACATACATTTGGTTTTGGGAACTTCTTCATAAACTGGCCACAAACATTATACAGTTCACCAACAGCATGTGTCAGGACGAACGACCAAATATCAGCTAGCTTCTGTCTTCAGAGGGGGACCAGGCAGGGATTACCACTCTTCCCCCTCACTGTTTGCTATCTTTATCGAACCCCTAGCAGCAGCAGTTAGGCAAACAACAGATATTAGAGGCATTAAATGAAAGAAAATAGAACATAAGATTAGTCTTTATGCAGATGATGTTTTACTCTTTCTCCGAAAATCTCAATCCTCTCTCTCCCAAGCAATATAACTGACAAATTTGTTTTCAAGAGTTTCAGATTACTCAATAAACTGGTTAAAATCTACAGTTCTTCCAATTAATTTCTCTTTTGTCAATTTGCTTAATACACAACTGGAGTCAGGGAATATCACATACCTGGGAATTAATGTCTCTCCCAAGTTGGCAGATCTAACCAAACTAAACTACATCCCACTTTCAAAGAAAGTGGAAGATGATCTTGCAAGATGGAAATCCTTACCGATATCACTCATGGGGAGGGTTGCTACAATTAAAATGATGGTCTTACCCAGAATAAATTATTTTCAATGATCCCAAACAAACCACCAGCTGACTGGTTTAGATCTCTGGACACCTCAATCACTAAATTCCTTTGGCAGGATAAACCCCCACGAATTAGCTTTAAAACACTTCAGAAGACCAAAGACAGAGGAGGACTGGATCTACCCAACTTTTATTATTATTTCTTAGCCAACAGGCTGCAATATATACCAAGATGGTTGCAAGATAACTCACTAGATCAGTCCTGGTTAGATATAGAACAGACACTTTGCAATACGATAGAGCTTTCAGACTTACCATTTATTAGCTCAAGCATAAGAAAACATGAAGGCTTCAGAAGTATTAGCATCAGCACCTCTCTGGCAGCATGGTGGGAGTATCACTAATACCATGCAGACGCACACCTATCTGGAATAATCCTGATATTTTGCAAAATAACAAAATGATGAACCTTCCGGACTGGAATAATAAAGGAATCCTATACCTGGAACACATATATGAAGGATTGGACTTCATCCCATTTAATAGAATAGTCTCCCAATTTGGAATAGATAAGATTAGCTTTTTAGAATATCACCAAATTAAATCTGTAGTTAAACAACTATTTAAGCTCCATAAAATAGAATTACAAACACCACCAACGGTATTAGACTTCTTTAATCTAAAATCCCCCAAACTACTGTCTAAAGTTTATACGACACTGTCCAAAATAGACGATAGAACAGCAATCCCTATTGAAAAATGGGAGGTGGATCTATCAGTCAGCTTTGACCAGAACTTCTGGTCCCAAACTTGTTTAAAAACTTTTAAAATGATCAGACACCCCAATTTACAATTACAGTAATTCAGTACAAAATTCTACACAGAATACACTATACAGGTCATCGGATGTTCAGGATGGGGTTTGTGTCGACTGACACCTGTACACACTGCACAAACAGCATTCCTGACAATTACATTCACACATTGTGGTCCTGTCCACCTGTCCAGGAATTTTGCGGAAGAGTATGTGAGGATCTGTCAATGTGTCTGAAATGTCATATCCCAACTTCCCCCTCTCTTTGTCTGCTGGGAAACCTGGACGATGTCCCTATTGAAACATCTTTGGTTCAAGTGGTTCTGACTGCCATATGCATCGCTAAGAAAACTATCCTCATGAATTGGAAAAATAGAGGTACTCTTTGCATTAACCAGTATAGATATCTTTTGTTAGATCATATTGCACTTGATACAGCCTCTGCTTCCACTTCAAGTCAATCTCTTCGGGCTCCTTTGATCGGTTCATCACACAGCAATGATGGGGGGCCATTGATATTGTCCTGCAGGATGATGTGGGTGATGGGGTGGAGGGTCTGAGTTTGGAGAATCTGGACGTTCTCTGGAGGTGGGTTCATTGGGGGTATTTGGGGATGGGGGCCTGCTGCCCCCCTCTGGAGGTGCTTGGATTGCCTCAGGGGAGTGGACTACTGGCGGTTGTGAGAAGGGCTCCTTGGGGGTCTTGGTGGTGGCCATGGGTTACTGCCTGGTGACTGCATTGCCCCTAAGTAGGTCTGGGTGGGGGCCTGGGGTCTCGGGGCGTGGTCGGCCCCCCAATTTTATTTGCACATTAAACACTTCTACCAACGATATTCCACTCAAACACACACTTAGGGCCTTGGGTGTGAGCACTTTCAATGGCATTTGGCAAGGGGATCTTTCAGCCTCATCCCAAGTCCCGGTGCCCACTTCCAAATTTAAACTGCACTTAGACACAGAGGACTGTGGGGGGAAGAGGGGTGATGTGGTGGCATCAGCTGGCATAGGCCAGACACTGCCCGCTCACCACAGCAATGAATAAACCTCATCAACAGGCACCAACACTGTATTGGAGTATGGGGAGGACGACTAGGGGTCTTAGCACACCTCTGTTGACGCTTGGCTTCCCCGGGCTGGAGGTTGCGAGGGGGATCTGGCCGTCTGGCTGGGGTCTGGGGTGGTGGGTCGCTTTGCTTGGCGTTGGGTGGGGGAGCCTGCTCATCAGCACCCCAGCAGGAAGGGTCGAACTCTGGGAACCGGTGATGGTTGTACCCTTTGTGCAGCAGTACAGGGACCAGAGTGAATAGGGTGTGTATGGGGAGCATGAGTGGGTGTCTGGCGTGCATTTTTGTATGTCTAAGGTTGTATGTGCATGTGAGAGCATGAGGGAGGGAGTATGTGACTGTGTTTGTGTATGACTGTAAATGTCAGGTGGGGCCTTTGACTCCTCCCCTCTCCTGGGAATTCTTTTGCTGCTACACATCTTCGCCTCCCCTCCCCCTGCCACACCTGGTGTGGAGTGTGGTGCCTTGGTCTGCCTGAGTGGTCGCGGCTCCTGGGTTGGGGGTTTAAGATTTTTGGCTTCTGCCTGATTAATCTCGGTGACTGACTGGTGGGATCCGAGTCCCTGGGCTCTGTTGGGTCCCCGGTGGTGCTGGTCTCCTCTGAGTCTCGAGTCGCTGGGTTCCGGGCTCGGTCGACTTGGTGTTGGGAGGCTGCGGGTGGGCCTGTGGGCTTGCTGCTGATATCCCCCAGGACTCTGCCGGCTGCTGGTTGAGACCCCCTGGGGCAATCCTCTGCGCCACTTGAGGGGGGCAGGGGTTTTGTGGTTGCAGTCTCCCTGGGGTCCCTGTGCTCTGGGGCAGCTCCTGGATCTCTGAGATTTGGAGCTCCTTCCATCTCCTACACATCCTTGGGGGGCAGATCTGTGGCCCCTCACACTCTCTATTGGACGCTCCTATAGAAAAACCTTACATATACAAGCGCGGGTATGCACACAGGTGCTCACATGGTGCTCTCATAAGTATGGACCTGGACACGTTCAACACATGTCTTAAGGCTGGGGTTGGCACTTAATGCACTGTGATTTATTATCATTTGATTGTTCAGTAAAAATGTTGATTTTATATTTCCTCATCAGATTGACGCAGTGATTGTTCCTGTTCTATTGTTGTGTGTTGTTTTTCTTATTTTCTCTTTCTGCAGGTCTAGAAGCAGACTCTTGTTCATCATCGATTGTTTATTTTTGTGGACCTCCCCCCTTGTCTCTTCCTTTCTCTTTCACCTCTGTCTCCGTGTCCGGTCGGAATTACAAGCATTCAAAAAACAATAACAATAAAGTTTTAAGTATCAGGCGTGACATTAAAGCAGAAGCTTTGATGCTCCACCTGAAAGTAAATCTGTAAGGCTTGTCACCAGCATTCAAACATTAATTCTGTTTGCTTCACAGCCAGACAGGACACGAGGAAAAAAAAAAAAGGAAATAGGGATGCACCGATACCACTTCTTTCCAAACCAATTCGAAACCCGTGCTTGGATCAGAGTATTCGCCAGTACTGATTACCCATACCACTTCTACCACACAAAAAAATGCAATGAATTTATAATAATAATAATACATTTTATTTAAAAGTGCCTTTCAGGACACCCAAGGTCACTTGACATAAAACACGTGAGAAAATACAATAAAACAATAATAAAACCCAAACAAGAAAAAACAAAGAGAGAAACAGTTCAATAAAATCAGAGGTTGTAGGCAGATTTAAACACATGTGTTTTGAGTTTTGTTTTGAAAAGGGTAAAACTGTCGATGTTCCTGATGTCTGGGGGAAGTGAGTTCCAGAGTCGAGGAGCAGAGCGGCTGAAAGCTCTGCTCCCCATGGTAGCGAGACGGGCAGAAGGAACCGCAAGATGGATGCAAGAAGAAGATCTGAGTGAACGGGATGGGGTGTGAATACTTATAAGGTCTGAGATATATGGAGGAGAGAGGTTGTGGATAGCTTTGAAGGTATGGAGGAGAATTTTGAAGATGGACCTGAATTTAACTGGGAGCCAGTGAAGCTGCTGGAGAACCGGGGTGATGTGGTGAAAGGAAGGGGTTCTGGTGATAATACGGGCTGCTGAATTCTGGACCATTTGCAGTTTATGAAGGAGTTTGTTGGGGAGACCATAAAGAAGTGAATTGCAATAGTCGATACGGGAGGTGACGAGGCTGTGGAAGAGAATGGCGGCAGTGTGAGGGGTCAGTGAGGGACGGAGACGGTTTATGGAACGTTGTTACGCCCCCCTCTCTGCAGGTCTAGGATGATGAGGGGACTAACACAAGAAAATAGGTGTAGGTGTGTAAAGGACGAGGAGGTTTCAGTAAAAACAAAAGGATTTATTAACAAAAGTTGTCCGCTGTCTGAACGGCAAAGAAGGCTTAACAATAATGAACTAAAACATAAGCAGTCTCACTGCTTATGAAAAAAGTCTTTCTGCCAAAACTCAAAATATCCCCGGCTCAAAAGTCCTATTGGGATAAAAACCACCAACAGTAGAAAACTGACCCTAGGTCAATTAAATCCTACTAAAAGGATAATTAAGTCAAACTCATCTGGCAAACCCCCCAAAATGGCTTTACCATTAGCAAGGCGTTCCTTGGAACACCATAAACGAATAATGAGCGAGGGAGAATCTCAGGCTACTCCTGGACCTCTAGCAACAAACTTAACCCAACCTTAAACCCAGCAGGAAAGGAGTAAACAGCTTTAAACCCGACTGGTAACGGTAGCAAAGAGTCTGTGAGCTGAGGAGAATCCCTGGCTACTCCAGGATCTCCTCGATGTCTGCTGCGTTCCTCCTTTTAAAGAGCTGGGAGCTGCTTGATCACTGATGAAGATCAGCTGCTGTCTCTGCTGGCGTGCCTCTCTCCGAGGTCCTGAAAGGGCGCTGGAGCGCTGGAGAGTGTGAGCTGGCCGCTCCTGACGCTGTCCCTGGTGCTGGATCCCGTGCAGCGGGGACAAAAGGCTCAGGCTAGGATGAGAGGACGGACCGAGGGGACGAGGGTCGTCACAGCCTCCCCCTAAACAGCTAAGAAAGACAGTCATCAAAAGGATTGTCTTTCTTAAGGAACAAGCACTAAAGACCAACTCAGTGGGAGAGAAAAAAATGCCTATGAAAAACAAATCTAGGATTTATTACAGGTTTACAAAACAAATGGATGAGTCCCCACTGACTGCCTAACATTTCTTCTCTAAAAAACTGCAGTCTAGGCTTCATGTGCTTGCAGGTGGGCAGATTAAGCACATGTTTTCCTAAGAAAACATACTAACCAGCAAGGAAGAGGGGTGGCCAAGCCGGCCCCTTTTCCTCCTGGGGTGCTCCCGAGATGGTGCCCAAAAGGACACCAACACTAGCCCGCGACACACAACACTAATAAAAACAAACAAACAGGACATACCCCAAAGGGGGTATACCTCTAAAACCTACATGGGAACTCACCACTTCATTTAAGTTTATCTGTAAAATCCATAGAATAAAAGAACAGCACTATTCTACAAAACCACGAGACAGGCAATCCGCAACCACATTGTCAGCTCCCTTCTTGTGCCGGATGTCTAAGTTGTGGTCTTGGAGCAGGAGGGCCCATCTCATTAATCTCCGGTTCTTGTTAAACATTCTGGAAAGGAAAACCAGAGGGTTATGGTCTGTAAAAACAATTAGGGGCCCGTTGCTGGAGCCAACATACACTTCAAAATGCTGCAAAGCCAGCAATAGAGCCAAGGTTTCTTTTTCCACTGTGGAGTAGTTTAATTGGTATGTGGTAAATTTCCGTGAGTAGTAGGCAACCGGGTGGTCAATCCCTGCATCGTCTTCTTGCAGTAACACGGCCCCAACCCCTACATGGCTTGCATCAGTTTCGAGTTTAAATGGTCTGGTCAAGTCAGGGGCTTTTAAAACAGGGTTACTACAAAGTAAAACCCTGCAGGAGTCAAACGCCTTTTGCGCACTTTCATCCCAGATAAACGGAACCTTTGGACTCAAAAGATTGGTTAATGGGGAAACTACACTGGCGAAATTCTTACAAAAACAGCGGTAGTAGCCAGCCATTCCAATGAAGCGTCTCAATTCCCTACGCGTTTTCGGCTTGGGGAACTCTGTGATGGCCTGTATTTTGTCTGCTAACATTTTTACTTTCCCATGGCCAACCTCTTTTCCCAGAAACTGGACCGTGGCTTTAACGAACTCACTTTTAGCCAGGTTAATGGTGAGTCGAGCATCAGCTAAACGCTGAAAAGGGGCCCGCAGACTCTCAATGTGGGCTTCCCAAGTGGAGGTGTGGACAACAATATCATCAAGATATACAGTGCAGTTCGATAAACCAGAAGTTATTGAGCTCATCATTCTTTGAAAGGTTGCCGGGGCATTTCGCATTCCAAATGGCATAACTGTGTATTGCAGAAATACGTCCGGAGTTACAAAGGCAGAGATTTCGGAGGCAGCAGTTGTTAAAGGCACCTGCCAGTAACCTTTGAGTAGATCTATTTTCGTTATAAAGGATGCATCTCCTATTCTGTCAATACAGTCATCTACTCTGGGCAAGGGATATGCATCTGGCACTGTAACAGAGTTTACCTTTCGATAATCAGTTATGAAGCGGGAAGAGCCATCCGGCTTCTTCTCAATTAAACAGGGCGAGCTCCACGGACTGCAGCTGGGCACGGCCAAGCCATGTTCCAACAAATAACGCGTTTCCTGCTCTAACAATTCACGTTTTACCGTATTAGCTCGGTATGGGTGTTGTTTTATGGGTTGAGATGTTTCCACAACGACGTCGTGACTAACCGCAGTGGTTCGAGAAGGTACATCTGAAAAAAGGCAAGAGTACTCTTGTATCAGACTCATCAGTTCGTGTTTCCTGTCGTCATTCAAGTGGTCCACGATATCTGGTAGCTGGGCCAAAGTTGAAGAGTTAGCGAGTCGGGGGCTAATAACAGGTTTTAGCTTTAGGTGGACGTCCCCCTCGGGAATAGGAGCGAAGGATGCGGCTGCGCACACCGCAGCTTCAGAAAACTCTGATGGTGAAGCCTGAGGGGAATGGTACAGCTTAAGCATGTTAATATGACAAGCCCTGGACTTATGGCGGCGATGAGGAGTGGAAATGCTATAGGTAGTACTGTTTATTTTTCTCAGCACTTCAAATGGTCCATCGAATTTAGCTGATAAGCTAGTGCCAACCAAAGGATTCAATATTAAAACCTGATCACCGGGGTGGAGCTCCCTGGCTACAGCTTTTCGATCAAACTGCCTTTTCATCTTCTTTTGAGTTATCTTCAAGTTCTCCCTAGCCAGTTTGTTTGCATGTTTTATACGCCACAGAAATGTCTTGATGTATCGATTGATCTTTTCCTTTTTAGACTCCGGGACTCTCAGGAACTGTTCCTTTAGAGCTTTAAGGGGGCCCTGAGGTGTGTGGCCGAACACTAATTGAGCCGGGCTAAACCCCAAAGAATCCTGGGGAGCCTCTCGGGCGGCAAACAACAGAAAGGGAACACCTTCATCCCACTGATTTCCTGAACTTAAACAGTACTTTTTCAGCATGCTTTTAAAGATTTGGTGCCAGCGTTCTAAAGCGCCTTGGCCTTCTGGGTGATAAGCAGAGGATACCTCGTGGTGGATACCCAGTGTTTGGGCCACCTTCCTAAACAGCTCTGACTTAAAGTTTGTTCCCTGATCGGTTTGTAGAACACGGGGTAAACCAAACAATGAGAAATACTGGGTTAAAGCCCGGGTGACAGTTTTAGCTGTTATGGTGGATAACAGAAAAGCTTCTGGAAAACGGGTGGATGTGCACATTATGGTTAACAGATATTTCTTACCAGATTTACTTCTGAGCAATGGACCTACACAATCCACCACAATGGTGTCAAAAGGATTGCCGATTACAGGAATCGGATGGAGAGAGGCTGGAGCAGGCAGCTGATTTGGTTTTCCTGAAATTTGACAGACATGGCAACGCTTACAATAATCAGCCACATCCCTCTTCATGCCAGGCCAAAAGAAATGCTCCAAAATTATCTGGTACGTTTTCCGGATGCCTAAGTGTCCTGCCCACTGACTTTCATGAGCTAAACTCACAACTTTATTTCGGTACCTGGTGGGAATTACAATCTGATTAACAGTACCCCAAGGTGCTCCTTGGGCGGCAGGATTGTTCCAAAATCTCATTAGCACGTCATTCCGTAGGAAATAACTGGACTTTTCCCCATCAGGATTCTTAATATCCTGAAAACATTTCTTCAAACTGTCTTCACGACGTTGCTCCTCTCCTAAAGTCAGCCGGGGTAAAGGCAGACACCCCGACGTGAGCGACACGCCTTCATCCTCGGTGTCGGCGGTAATGTCCACATTGTGGTCGTGGACGTGATTGTCCTCTTTATTGTGTCCATCATCAAAGAGAGAGGATAACTGTAAGGTTTCCTCCTGTTTACGTGCCTGGGCATGGGTTATGACACATGCAGGATAAATTCCTGTCTGCTCCTTAACACACGAACTGGTGTCTGAGCACGGGTCGTTTAAAACTTGGAATGGAGGGACCACATTTCCTCCAGCAACATCGTTTCCGAGCAGGAGATTTACTCCAGCGATCGGCAAAGATGGGCAAACAGCCACATCAAAATAACCTCTGGCTAGCTCGCAAGAAAGAAAGACTCGGTGTAACGGCCGAGAAATCGGCTCACCATTTATTCCGTTTAGCAGAACTGACACGCCCGTTGCACTGCTCTCATTAAAAATCATGACATTGCTAGATATGAGCGTTTCTGATGCCCCAGTATCGTGTAGGATGATAACTGGAGCTTGGTCAGAACTTGACTCATTTAGCTGAACCACACTTTTGGACAAAAAGGGTTGAAAACAGTCGTTTATTTCTGTCACGACCTGCTTGTTTTTCGTTATAAAACCAACCTCACGTGAGGGGGAGGTTTTCTGTTCGTTTTTCCTTTTTAATTTGTAACAGTCTTTTACTACATGCCCAGACCGATGACAGTAAACACATCTTGGCTGGTTGACGTTTACCGAACCGCTGTGAGCAGGCCTCATCATAGGAGGCCGTCTGGCATCTCTGGGTGGCAGTTCGCCGCTAACGCGGTGCGTTAATGAATATTCATCCGCCAACAAAGCTGCAGAAGACAAAGTCGCTACCTTTTGTTCATTCAAGTATAAAATGGTGTGCTCCGGTAAACATCTCTTGAACTCCTCTAACAGGATTAATTCCTTCAGCTCAGTAAAAGAAGACACTTTTGATGCTGCAACCCACTTTTCGAAAAATAAAAGCTTTTCTCTGGCGAACTCGACAAACGTCTGATGTGGCTTTTTATTTGTTAATGCTCGGAATCTTTGTCGGTATGCTTCTGGGACCAGTTCATAAGCAGTTATCACTGCACTTTTCACACATTCGTAATCTAAACTGTCAGAAAGGGACAAAGAAGACATTATCTCCTGGGCTTTTCCGGTGAGCTTGCACTGGAGGATCAACGCCCACACGTCACGAGGCCACTCAAGAGCTGCAGCAATGCGCTCAAATATCTGGAAGTAGCTGTCCACCTCAAACTCCCGAAAAGGTGGCACCAACACAATGCATTTACTTATGTCCAGTCTCTGTTTTATTCCAGGGGTAGTTTCTTCTCTTGTGGTGTCGGGTTCTGTCACATCCTTGTGCGTCTCAACATGTGGGTCATTTTGTTGGGAAATCTCGGCTTGTCTCCAAGCCTGGGCTTCCAGCTCAAGTCTTTTTAGCTTGATCTGTGTGTCGGCTTCCAGATCCATTCTGCGGATCTCCAGCTCCATCTCCATCAGACGGTGCTTCTCCTTTTCCTCGGCCTCATACTTTAGCCGAGCCATTCGGACTTTCAGACGTAGGTTAAAACGCTCCAGCGAACTCGGAGTAGAAGCTGGTGAGACAGGATCAGACTTGAGCAAAGTTAGTGGTGAAGAAGGGGTCTTACTGTGAGCCGGCGGGGTCTGGTAGCTGGGAGCCGTCTCCTCGGGTGCCGCCGAAGATGGTCCTGCTCCGTTCTCATGTTTTGCGGCATCATCCGCACACGGGGAAAGGACAGGAAGATCTCCAGTCCCTTTTGCAGGCAACAAGTTCAAGTTTTCCAAGACAGCGATAACTGTCTCTTTTAGAACCTGTTTCGCCATTGTGCGGGTGCCATGGAGATCAAGGTGCTCAGCCACCTCCACCAGATCGCTCTTGCGGCAGGCCTCGAGCGCTTCCCGCGACGGTGCACGCAGAAACTCCTTTAAAGAAAACATTATTATTATAGAGCTCACCTGGGAAGAGCTAAAATACAGAGAGTGAAACCACCAAAATGAAAGAGTCCCAGGGTACTTAACACACAATTAAGCACAATGAAAAAAAAAACGCAGCGCACAACCTATTTATTTGTTACCGGGCAGACTTAGATTAAGTTCCAAATATGTATAACTCAAATAAATCCCGGACAAGCCCCCATTATGTTACGCCCCCCTCTCTGCAGGTCTAGGATGATGAGGAGACTAACACAAGAAAATAGGTGTAGGTGTGTAAAGGACGAGGAGGTTTCAGTAAAAACAAAAGGATTTATTAACAAAAGTTGTCCGCTGTCTGAACGGCAAAGAAGGCTTAACAATAATGAACTAAAACATAAGCAGTCTCACTGCTTATGAAAAAAGTCTTTCTGCCAAAACTCAAAATATCCCCGGCTCAAAAGTCCTATTGGGATAAAAACCACCAACAGTAGAAAACTGACCCTAGGTCAATTAAATCCTACTAAAAGGATAATTAAGTCAAACTCATCTGGCAAACCCCCCAAAATGGCTTTACCATTAGCAAGGCGTTCCTTGGAACACCATAAACGAATAATGAGCGAGGGAGAATCTCAGGCTACTCCTGGACCTCTAGCAACAAACTTAACCCAACCTTAAACCCAGCAGGAAAGGAGTAAACAGCTTTAAACCCGACTGGTAACGGTAGCAAAGAGTCTGTGAGCTGAGGAGAATCCCTGGCTACTCCAGGATCTCCTCGATGTCTGCTGCGTTCCTCCTTTTAAAGAGCTGGGAGCTGCTTGATCACTGATGAAGATCAGCTGCTGTCTCTGCTGGCGTGCCTCTCTCCGAGGTCCTGAAAGGGCGCTGGAGCGCTGGAGAGTGTGAGCTGGCCGCTCCTGGCGCTGTCCCTGGTGCTGGATCCCGTGCAGCGGGGACAAAAGGCTCAGGCTAGGATGAGAGGACGGACCGAGGGGACGAGGGTCGTTACAAACGTAGATGGAAGTATGCTGACCGAATTATGTTATTAATGTGAGCTTGAAAAGAAAGTGAGCTGTCGAGGATGACACCCAGACTCTTGACGTGAGGGGAGGGGGAGACTATGGCGCTGTCAATAGTTAAAGAAAAGCTGTCAGATGTTGAGAGGGTGGAGTTAGTGCCAACTAGAAGAAGTTCAGTTTTATTGCCGTTAAGTTTGAGGAAATTAGAGGTGAACCATGATTTGATTTCAGAGAGGCAGAGTGTAAGGGAGGATGGTGGGAGAGTTGAGTTGGGCTTACTGGAAATGTAGAGCTGGGTGTCATCCGCAAAGCAGTGAAACTGGATATTGAATTGGAAAACAGGTTTTATTTTCTTCTCTGCTTTCAACCGGAAAAGACTGTGAGAAAGATAAAAAATAAGATATATTAATAGAAATGATCATTAAACTAAAATATTAGGTAAACAGAAATGACAAGTTACAGTGAAGCCACTTTCAGGCAACTGCAATGGTATCGGTTAGTATCAGTTAACTTTTATTGATATCGATACTGGTATCTTTATTGGTGCGTAGTAGGAACCAGTGGTTATTGAGCTTCTTCTTTTGTCCATCATCCAGAACCAGTCTGGTGATTGTTCTCTGACCTTAACATGGCATTTTCATCTTTAGCTACAGCTTACTTGATGTAGAAGTTTCTAATTCCTGTTTGACAACAACTGTGTGTTCCCTGTTTCAGAACCATTTCTGTGAATACCTCCAGTGTTTCTCATGAAAGGTTCTGTTATATACGCCTGGGGTTTGGATCAGCGTTCCTTTCTCAGTCTTTATTTAAAACTCAGCTAAACATCCGGTCACAGTGACCAGAGAAATAACTTGTAACTCATTTCTAGTTATTGTGTGTGAATTTGTTATGTTACACTTACTCGTTCTCTGTTATAAATTCATTCTCATCTTAGTACTTATGGAGAATTCTTTGATGAAATAGTAAAAATGTTTTGATGACAAGTATTTTTAAAGCGCCTACTATGTTTCCACAACCCCCCAAGGTGCTTTACAACACACTGATGCCACCGGTCCCTTTGACCACCACCAGCAGGCAAGGAGCTGAAGTGTCTTCCCCAAGGACACGATGACTGGGACAGATTGTACGGGGCTTAAACCTGCAACCTTCTGGTTTCGGGGCAAGCACTTAGCTGCTCCGCCATTGTCGACCCTGTTGAGTCTGTTCGGTTGTTGTTTCTGTGTGAATCTGACCCCAATTCCAAGTGAGCCGTTGAGTCTTTGACATGATAACTGCACTCCAATTTTCTCTTTTACAGAACATTCTTGTTAAAAATCCAGGACATCATGACCTGAAACCTTTTAATAGAAGCTACTGCATTTCCAGAGAGACTGACCGATCCAAAACAAAACTGCAAAAAATTTAAACCTCAGAAAATACCAGGATGTGAAATGTAATCCTTGAAAGAGAAAAAGTATAAAAGGATGTGATATGAAGCTGACATTCATGTGCATTCTTACTTGTGTAACCATGATGGACATAAACTGAAAATTCAGCAAAGATGTTCATTCTAATTGATGCAAACCTATGTTATACTGTAATCTGCACTAATCGTATAAAAAGACAAATGTGTACTCTGTTACCTAAAACAAGCATCAGTAGGAAAACCAGAAGGTGCTTAATTTCCACATCTCCATGCCTCGTCTACCTCACAACCCTGAATCAGTCGATCCCTTCAGAGCACACCCCATTAGCTTTATGGATACATTTCTTGACCCCTGCTAACAACTTTCACTCAGAGGCTATATTGAGAGATGGAAGGAGAGAGGAGGGGTGTCGGATCACAGAACACACCCCATTGTGCTGGCGTTCACAGCTCTCACAGCTTTACCAAATTGGCTTTGAACGTGTGGAGCTAATCCGTGGATACAATGTCCCTCACCCAGCGGGGTTCTCACCCATCCATTTGTGCTGCAAAGATTTCACAGATCCTTCTTTATGTCTGCTTGCTGTCCGGAATGCTCCTTTGGTCCTTTTTGTGTCAACACCTAAAGACAAGTGACTCCTGACTGATAAAAACACCATATCATGTCTGCAGGCTCCCTCATCTTTTGGCTATACTCATAGTATAAGACAACACATAGGAGGAAAGGGGTCCATTTCCAATCCTGATTTTTGTTCTGGACAAAGTGAGTCTTAAAATTTAAAAGAAAAACATCATATCAACAACAATTTTCTAACAAAAATATTTACTTTCTGTCTCTTGGACTGGGTGCATAGAAAGGCACCCTCTTCCACAACACGGCTTTTCTGTTCACTTTAGTTCCTGCTACTTAAGTTCTGTCTAACAAGTATCACTCAACTTGCTGCTCAGAGATAAGACAAAAATAAACAACTGTAGGAGTAGCATACATATTTATTTTGGGTGCTTTTTAAACTCAGTTTACCAAACTACATTTTACCAATATGATGTAAATTTCTATATAAATATGGAAATCCAGTCTGATTGGTATTTGAATTTTTAACCAGAAGATTTAGAATTCTTTGTTTATTCAAGGATTGTAAGACACTTTGTATTAATTCAAGAAGAGAGTCAAGTTTATAAAAAGTAAGAAAAATATTTTCTAAACAATTTAAACATGACAACTAGGACACGTAATGTGATGAATGAATTTACGTGGATGGAGTGTGAGCTGTGATGATGTGTGAATGTGATGTTATCAGAACCACTCATATCTGGAGAATCTGAGTTCTGAGTGGGAGGGAATTTGGTCTGCTATAACTATAGTGATGGTTTATAAAACCACATCAGACGCAATCTGTCGAGTCTACGTACCAGCTCCAAGACCCCCGTGGTAGATCCGGAATGTGTTGAGGTCCGGGGACCCCAGAGGTACCAAAGTCCATAGAAGAAACCACAGTGCTGACTAGGCCGGTCTCGAGATGTCTCCAGGTCACGACAGTGGTTATTTGCGTCTTAGGAATAACTCAAGGAGTTGAAGTTGGTTAAGCCTAGTTCTGAAGGAACCGTTTGCGGTCAGCTATAGCGTGCATCAGGTTTTTGACAGCTTGTCAAAAGATGCTCTGGGTTAAAGAGGTTTTGCCCCAGATGGCCAGTCCGAGGCTTTCTCTAGAACGGACTCATGGTGAAGTGAGTCCTGTTTTAATAACCATCATATTTTGATTACTAACAAATCAGAATTCAACATGTAAAAAGGGTTTTACCAACAAACCTCAGAAAATACACCTTGCGTCAGATACAGGAGTTCTGATTTGTGGAACAGAAAGCAATGTGTCATGATATTAGTTTAACCTTGTCATCGTCATGTGTCTGAGTGTGTTTACTATTAGTAGATAGTGATTCACTTGCTAAATCTAACTTTACTGATCATATTCATTTCAACCACAGTAATTTAAGCACAGATTAATCAAAACATTGTAATTATTCTTCAACCATTATTGTTCATTCAACCATATGATTATATTACTCTATATCTCGTTCATTATATGATTTAATTATGAAAATTCATCCATCTTGTGCTGTAAATAAAAACCAGTCTTAGATAAGAGTGAGCTTGGAGGGACCTTGGGCAAGCACAGTATCTGTTACAATACTGGTTTGGAATAATTACATTATTACAGAACTAGAGACTGGTTAAAAAAAGTTTGCGATGGGATCCAGGAGGGGGCAGTATAAAGCTTGGTTTATGCTTGACGCATTCACTTTCTGCTTGGTGATGCGGCTCGCGGCTGGAACGAGCTTCACAACTCGCAGCGTTTATGGTTCATGCGGCTCGTCTCTGCGGTGAGACAATATTCTCCCAAACTGAACGGGGCAGCATGGGGCTCCACAGCATGCATCCAACACTACACCATAGTAGAAGTAAAAATGACTGTTTACAACATGGCATTCCAGCATTTTTTAACAGCGTCCTCGTCTTTTCCGACAGTGCGAGCTATTTCTCTCCAAGAATTATTAACAACATGTTGATCATGGCGATCTTTGACAGCTGAATCATCATGTTTCTGTTATTAACGAACCTCTGCCATACTAGTTCTTGCCGGTCCGCCATGTTTTTCCACGTCCGCCCGTCCGCGTGGTTAGAAATTTTCCTAGGTGCGCGTTGCGGAAAGTTTGGGCCGTGCGGAGGCGCAGTGGAGGGGCGTGGTTGTTAAAATGACGCCAAATGACGCAATTTTTCCGCACGGAGCCATGCGGACCTCGCGGACGCGTCAAGCATAAACCAACCTTAACACCAAGAGAAGGGGGTCGATGAAGGAGAAGATGCGGGAGTGAAGCAGAAATAAAGATGTTTAGATTCCAACTGGCTTCAAGAGTAATTACTTTTGTAGTGAAATAGAGTGATGTAACGATCTAGAGTTGTATTTTAATATACTGTAAGTAGATCTAGGTTTTATAATCAGAAGAATAGGTTGTTTTTATCATCAGGGAGTTCATTTAACACTCTGTATTGACCTTGAGACAAGAAAAGAGAGAGTTGGGATCGTTTAAGAATTTTATTATAAATTCTACAATCTATCAGGACTAACTCTGTGTTGTTTGGAAATGAATGTGATGTTCGATGTGTGTGTGTGTGTGTGTGTGTGTGTGTGTGTGTGTGTGTGTGTGTGTGTGTGTGTGTGTGTGTGTGTGTGTGTGTGTGTGTGTGGTTGGTTCAGACTCCTTAGGCTGACGTCATTGAATCTGGTAGTCTTTGATTGTTATGACTAGATATCACGAGGCTTATAAAGTGATGACATGAGCTGCTATTTTGCCGTGTACGTACCCAGTGGGGGCCTCCCAGGTAGATCAGGAAATGCCAGGTCTGAAGACCTCGGATGTGCGCTGGAGCTGGTCGAAACCGCGGTCACAGCGTTTCAAAGCCCGTCTGAAGGGTCGACCCAGGTAACAATCGGCAGCGTCAGCAGGTGCTCTTATTTTGAAAGGATGTCGTCTGGTTGTTAAACGACGAAAATCTCCAACTTCACAGTTCTTAGTTTAAAGAAGAAAACACATCTGGCCAGGCTGTGCTTCTCTTTGGGATGACGGTGAATAGAACTGAAGTCAAAATGGAACTGAGCTTAAAATGGCGTTGCCTTGTTTTATATCTCTGAATTGTTGATAAGTTTTAGTAAAGCGGATTGGACACTTTAAGTCAACAAGCCAGATTCTCTTACGGCAGCCAAAAGCTCTGATTGGTTGGAACAATGTGTCATGCGTTTCTATGGAGATGAGGGTCAGTCTGTCTGTGCAGTAGTCCTGTTTTCATTAAACACATAAATCATGACATCTTTATTCCACAGATCATTCACTTGATTATTCTTGATCAACATCTGTTTCGACTAGCTTTAATCACAAATTAAGTACTTTGATTATTGAAAAGCGTTCTTCTTCTCCTTCTGGCTCTTCTCCTGGAATGTAAACAGTCTGAGGAACAGACGACCTTGGCGTTTCCTACACGGGTGTAAATGTGTACAGGGGCAGCGTTTAGGAGCTGAAAATCATAACTTCATAACGTTACACTTTACTACATTGGCGACGAGGATAAACTAAAAGCGGGAGAAAACATGCCGACATATGGAACGCTTCACGAGTTTGATATGGAAGCAGGTGATTGGCAGCAATATGTGGAACGTCTGGATTTTTTTTCGTGGCAAACGAAATCACAGAGGCTGATAAAAAACGAGCCATATTCCTGAGTTCATGTGGGGGAAAACTGTATGCTGTGCTGCGGGACCTGTGTCAGCCTGGAAGACCAGGGGATTTTTCGTTAGTAGAGCTACTCAAGACGCTGAGTGATCATTTTTCACCATGGCCCAGCACCATTATTGAAAGATTCAAATTTCATTCAAAGATGAGACAACCAGGGCAGTCAGTTGCTGCATTCTTGGCCGAACTGCGGAGATTAACTGAACACTGTGATTTTGGAGTTACACTGGATGACATGATCAGGGACAGGATGGTGTGTGGAATTAACGATGACCGCATTCAGCGACGGTTGTTATCAGAGCCAGATGATAGGCTTACGTTAGCGAGAGAAGTGGAATTGGCAATGTCAATGGAAACAGCAGAAAAGGATGTAGTGGAGTTACAACAGAATGGAACAGAGGCAACGGTTCACAAGGTACAGTCTGGAAATACAGGGCAGGCAGCAGCATGTTGTTTCAGATGTGGGGCAGCCATCATGGACCCGCGGACTGTAAATTTATAGATGCAGTTTGCCACAACTGCCGCAAGAGGGGTCATTCGGCAAGAAAATGCCGCAGTGCAAGGCAGCCCAGAAATAACAAACAAACCACAGAAGGAAGTATACGGCTATGAAGAGGAAGAGGAGGGTTACACTCACATGTTGTACAACTTTGGAGAAGGCAGCAAAGTGGGGCCATACAAAGAGAAGGTGTCGGTAAATGGACATGACATCGATTTTGAAATTGACATGGGCAGGTGTGACGATTGTAAATGAGAAAACATATAGGCAGCTGGGAGGAGGTGCACTCCAAGAAACAAAAATAAAACTGTACACTTATACAAAGGACAAGGTGGAGGTGTTAGGAAAAATAGATGCACAGGTTTATTACAAGGGGCAGAGGAAAACGTTGGCTTTGTTGGTAGTGAAAGGCAGGGGGCCAAATTTATTAGGGAGAAACTGGCTTAAAGCCATAAGACTAGACTGGAGGGCAATCTTCAGAGCACAAACAGACCATGGGGAAGAGTTAAAAAGCTACTCTCACATCATGAGGAGGTGTTTAAAAGTGACCTGGGCACATTAGTGGGAGGTAAAGCGAAAATATATGTGGACCCAACAGAAAAAACAAAATACTTTAAGGCCAGACCTCTGCCATATGCACGGAAAGAAAAAGTTGGCACAGAGTTAATGCGACTGGAAAAGGAAGTCATTATTGAGCCTGCAAGTTTCTCTGAAGGGGCAGCCCCCATCGTTCCCATTCTTAAACTGGACAACACAGCAAGAATATGTGGCGATTATAAAGTTACTGTGAATCCAGTATCAAAGTTGGAAAATTACCCCATTCCAAAGACTGAGGATTTACTGGCTGTACTGGAAGGGGACTGCAAGTTCACAAAACTGGACACATCGCAAGCGTATCAGCAACTCCCACTGGATGAAGAGTCAAAAAAGTTCACAACGATAAACACACATGGGGTCTACACCAGTACACCAGGTTGCCATATGGGGTGTCATCAGCACCTGGCATATTGCAACGCACTATGGATAACTTGCTGCAAGGACTTCCATATGTCGTTGTGCGGCTGGACAACATCCTTGTAACTGGGAAAAATGACGCCAGTCATTTGCAGACCTTGGGCCTAGTGCTGGGAAGACTCTCCAAGGCCGGACTTCATTTAAAAAAAAGAAAAATGTGTGTTTATGGAGCCTGAAGTGGTGTATCTGGGATACAGAATCAACAATCAAGGAATACATCCAGTGGCAGACAAAGTCAAAGCCATAGCCTATGCACTACAACCGACCAATCAGACACAGTTAAAGTCCTTCCTGGGAATGCTTAACTATTATCATAGGTTTTTACCAAACATCTCTACTGTACTGCAGCCATTACATGAGCTTGTGAGAAAAAGGCACCCCTTGGAAGTGGGACACACAACACAGTCAAGCTTTTGAAGCAGCAAAAGAGTGCCTACAATCAGACCAAATGTTGGTACATTTTGATGAGATGAAGCCACTTCACCTGTTCTGCGATGCATCGCCATATGACCTAGGGGCAGTTTTGTCACACCGACTGCCTGATGGTACTGACAGGCCGATAGGGTATATGTCCCGATATTTGGCACCAGCAGAACGTGGCTATTCACAGTTGGAAAAAGAAGCTCTGACCATTATTTTTGGATTAAAGAAATTCCACCAATATCTGTTTGGGAAACTGCACCATAGTGACTGACCACATACCCCTTTTGGGATTGTCTGGGGAGACCAAAGGCGTTTCACACATGGTGGCGGCACGAATACAGAGGTGGGCATTAATTCTGGCAGCTTATCAATATACCCTGGAGTATAAAGAGGGTTCAAAGAATGTAAATGCTGATGCACTGAGCCGACAGCCAATACCAACCAAACCTACTCACGCAAAACAGGAGAGTGAAGTAGTGTTGCTCATGGAACATATAAATGGCACACAGCTGCAGGCAAAACAAGTCAGAGACTGGACTCGCAGAGACCCAGTACTGTCAAGAGTACAACAGTGGCTGCAGCAAGGTTTTGGGCCTGAGGAGAGCACTGAGCCACATCTGCAGCCATATGTGAGACATTTACAAGAACTGAGCTTGGAAGATGGATGCATCCTGTGGGGTAGGAGAATGGTAATACCTCCTCAAGGAAGACAAAAAATGATCGAAGAACTACATGAAGCACACCCAGGAGCATCCAGAATGAAAACATTAGCTCAAAGCTATGTGTGGTGGCCGAACATGAACGCGGATTTGGAAGCTGCAATATGTAAATGCCATGCATGTCAAGCAAACCAAATCAACCCAGCGGCAGCTCCGTTACATCCATGGGAGTGGGCAAGTCGACCATGGATGAGGGCATGTGGATTTCTGTGGACCAGTGTTGGGGAAGATGTTCCTGATCATCGTAGATGCATATTCAAAATGGATTGAGGCTCACCCAATGACAAATACTGCGTCATCCATGACAGTGGAAAAACTGAGGGGAATATTCGCCATTCATGGCATCCCAGCCACCCTGGTCAGCAATAATGGGCCTAATTTGGTCATTGCAGAGTTTGAAAACTTCCTGGAGCAGAACGGCATAAAACACATAACAACGGCACCATACCACCCTTCATCAAATGGATGTGCGGAGAGAGCCGTGCGAGTATTCAACGATGGAATCGAGAAAATGAGTTCCGGCAGTGTAGAAACCAAGTTTCTATTTAAGTATTGTACAACACCTCAAACCACAACTGGAGCTACACCAGCAGAGTTGCTCATGAACTGAAGGATTCGAGCACAGTTGGACTTGGTGTGTCCTTCACTAGCCAGTAAGGTGGGTTGGAGTCAAACCAGACAAAAACAGCATCATGACAAACATGCTTGAGAGCGAACGTTGACTGAGTCTGACCCTGTGTATGTGAGGGGTTACTCCGGGGAGAAGTGGCTGCCAGCGACTCTCATTGAGAAGACTGGCCCAGTGTCTTGGAGAGCACAATCACGGGAAGGGAAGATGGTGAAGAGACGTCAGGATCAGATCAGACTGAGTCAGTCAGGATCAAAAGGGACTGGACCAAGTGTCACTGAGGACTGTGTCCCTGGGGACTCTACGTTACCAGAGGAGGGTGAAAAGAGGACAGAGCCCGGAGGGACTACTGCACTGGACCAAGCTGTGGAGATAGGTCATCGATATCCTGCACGAGTTAGGAAGGCACCCACCTACTTAAAGGACTTTGTTGTTGCAGGGGCAGAATAAACCCCTTGGGTGTCTCAAGGAAGGGCAGTCTACCCCTTACCTTGTAGATTAGGTGATGTTGAGCTGTTTAAACTATTATAACACAGTTTATATTACAAATACAGTTTATATCATTTAAAAAAATAAACAAATAAAAACAGATTTTGAACTGTAGGTGGAGGGACTGTTATAATGTTGGTTTGGAATTATTACATTATTACAAAACTAGAGACTGGTTAAAAACAAGTTCGTGATGGGATCCAGGAGGGGGCAGTATAACATCAAGGGAAGGGGGTCGACGAAGGAGGAGATGCGGAAGTGAAGCAGAAATAGACGTGTCGATTCCAACTGGCGTCAAGAGTAATTACTTTACTACAGTATGTATCTTTCCTGCAGATTAAAGCCCCAGTTAAGACTTATGTCTCCATGTGACCCGATACTGAAGAGTTCGACCTTTAGATGGAAAAACAGACCCTTTCAAGAGGCTACACAACCAAAGCTCCAACCAGGGCTCTACCATGTTAAAATATGCAGGTTAAAGGTTAAAGTTCATGACAGATTAGGGGTTGTATGAACTAGTCGACTAGTCGACCTCACTGCTCTGTAGTGACTTTTTATGCCTGTCATTGACTAGTCGCTGTCACGTGATAATGACAAGATGCAGTCCTCGGAAAAGACAGCAGGTGACGAGCCCCTGCGCGTCTGGATCGAGGCGGAGGCAACGCTCTGTGCCAGAGTATTGGTACTGACACCCGCCGTAAAACGGACATTTAACCAAATTGTGACCTTTTCCCTCTTGCAATTTAACCTTCCCCTCACCCCCATCCTAATCTTAACCAGCTTGCACATGCAAAGCTCTGATAGTTGACGCGCTTCAGACATCTGCGTCCTGAACACGGCCACAGTAACATTATCAAATCAGGTGTCACCACTCAAAAACAAATGTAACGCGATCGTTCATGTCGGCTCATTTCCTTTTATGTTTTCTGTCTTTTATTTTTGCCTGATGCACCCCGCTGCTGTGGAGCGGGGCGCATCATCTGTTTTGTCCTCCGGTGACGCACTGCGGCCGGCGAGCAGCTTGCACTCCGCTGTTTTTGCGGTCGGAGGATCTTTTAGAACTGCAGTTCAAAGGTAACTCATAAGGTGAATATATATGAAGCCAGGTAACAGTTTTTCTTTAGGATTGAGAGGAGATGCAGGAAGATAATAAACAGGCAGGACAGAAAAATAGTCACATAAAACAAATTTGTTTTTGTACATGGTGGTTGCAACAAACAGACACCATTGAAGGTAATCAGAAGTGAGGAACAGAAAATGAAATGATTATTTTAATGTTTAGAGCAGCAGGAACACTGAGGCCCAGTCCACACGTAGCCGGGGTTTTTTAAAAACGAATATCCGCCCCTCCAAAAACTTGCATCCGCACCACCGCGTTTTAAAAAAAAACTCTGTCCACACGTACCCGGATAAATACGTTGTTAAGGACATGCCAGACCTGTAGGCGGCAGTACTTCCCCCGTTCTTAACCTCGTCCTTCGTCTGTGGTCTTCCTTAAGGAGCAGTAATTCCGCTTGCAAAAACAAACAAGCAGAAAGCGCTTGGACAATTGATGGATCGGGTAGTGACAGAGCGCAGATCTGAGGGCTTCCATGCTGTCGGCTAGTGTAAACACAGGTCGCACACGTGATGTCAGCATTTTTTGTCGCGGAAAGTGACGTTGCGGACCTTAAAACTCCGGTTTTGTCCGTCCACACGCAGACACCCAAAACGGAGAAAACGCAGATCTTCACTTTGGCCGGAGTTTTTAAAAAGATCCGTTTTCGTGTGAAAAAACTTCGTTTTCGTGTGGATGACAGGCCAAAACGTAGAAAAATATCTACGTTTTGGCAGATCCCCGGCTACGTGTGGACAGGGCCTGAGAGGCTGCAGGCACATCAGTGAGTTTGCGGCCGCTGCGCAGGGGGAGGGGGGAGAGGGCTGAAGCAGAAACTACCGTTGTTAAAAGAAATATGTTTAACTTAGAAAATGTGGGCGCAATTTTAATTGTCAAAAACTCCAGCGAACCAACCGACACCCCTCCCCCCCCCCGCCGCTTCAGTTGTATGACGTCATCAACGACTAGTCGAAGTCGACTCGATTTTCATTACTTGACTGTCGACTTAAAAAAAATTAAGTCATGCAGCCCCTATGACAGATGCAACATCTTCTCTTCTGAAGTTTATAAATTTATAAGAATTCTGAAACCGTATATTTTAGAAGTAGAGATGTTTACCCGAGATGCACATATCAGTGACATATTTAGAGAAAACCAAATCAGAGCACGTCAGCACAACATGGTGGTGGAGGCCTGATGGTCTGTATTCTTTATGGTCATCGAGTCAACCATGAACTCCACTATAGACAAAAGTATTCTGGAGTCTAACAGAACCATGATGCAAACACAGGTTCTGCAGTGGTTCAGTCAGAGCCCAAACGTGAACCCGAGCTGAGCAGAAACTGTTCATATGAAAACAGGAAAAGTCAGAAAACTCAAAGTTCTTGCTGCTAAAGAAGGTTCTACAAGCAGCTGGACCATCAGGTGGGCTCAGCTTTTCTCAGAGTTTGATGGTAATTTCTGTGCTCAGGAGGTAAGAAGAAAATAATTTAAAAACCTGGTAAAAACCAGAAGATTTTATTCATGTCCTGATGCATAAAACCGCAGAGAACGCTGGTAGTAGTTACCTTCCACGCGAACACTTTTTAGGAATCTAAACTAAGGAGATTAAAATCCTACCCAGAGGGACTGACATTAGTTGGTAACATAACAAAATGGAGTTTGGCTTTGTAAAAAACAAAACACTCCTGAGAAGAGAAGCATACTGCCTCTCTGTTTAGCCGAGCATGAATAATCCGGCTTTAAGACACGCTTCCATCTGGGAGCAATTTATTTTATATTTCTCATTCTCGACGAAAAAAAAAATGCCAATAATAGAGAACATTTGAGGGAATTGTTGATAACACAGCAGAAGAAATGTTCAGGACTGTGAGTATGTGTGGTGTTGTTGAAGGAAAATGGGAATCGTTGGTTACGTATTGTAACCCCAGATTCTATGAGTCTAGTCGCAGCCCTTAAGCTAGCTGCTATTGGAAGGATGATCTCCGCATCAGCCAATCATGAAGAGCTTAAATGTACGCCCACCAATAGTGGGCCCCCTCGTGGTATATAACCGCAGTGACCCCACTGCTCACCTCCAATGGCTCTTTTTCCCATCATAACCAGTGGGGCCAGTGGCTTAAGGGCTGCGACTAGACTCATAGAATCTGGGGTTACAATACGTAACCAACGTTCTATTTCGTCTAGTCTTAGCCCTTAAGCTAGCTGCTATTGGAATAAAGCGCAGCTGGATGGGTTTACGCCCCACTGGTTAACACAACCAATGGACACACCCAATCAAATCTCCTCTAGTGGGGGACGTTCAGCCTCAGACCAGGCCTAAAGACTGAGGCAGGCACGATAAGAGAGGGGCCCCCACTAAAAAACATCATCCACAAGAGGATAAAATCCATCTCAGCAAGGCCAATGAGGTGCCATAAGCACTCATTTAGCCTGCTGGGGTCCAAGCACTGAACGAGTGATGGAACCTGAAGAGACATCTCGTAAATAATAACGAGTAAAGGAACAGGGTGAAGCCCATGAAGCAGCCTGACAAATGTCTTCCATTGACACACCACTGAGGAGCGCCATCGAAGAGGAAATCCCTCTGGCTGAGTGAGCCCTGAGTGCCTCAGGGGGATCCCGCCCTGATGATGTGTAAGCGAGGGAAATGGCGTCACACGGCCAGCGTGAAAGGCGCTGGGCCGACAGCGCCTGACCAAGGGAAGACTCCCTGTAGTGCACAAACAGGTTTTGTGAGCGACGAATCCCTGAAGTGCGTGACACATATCGTGCAAGCGCGCGCACCGGACAGAGAAGGTGAGAAGCCGCCTCCTCCTCAGAATTATGGGGAGGAGGAAAAAGTCCAGCCAATGAAATTGACCTGGATTTGAAGGAAGCATTAATGCTTTTGGGCACAAAGGCTGGGTTGGGGCATAAAACAGCAGACCCGCCATCCTCCCGGATCCTGAGGCATGCCCCAGATAGCAAACATTTTGGTTTTATTTTGGTTTTATTTTGGCATTAATTGGGCATTTTGGCATTCTTCTGGCACAAAAATGTTCGAAAAAGTATTTTGGTTTAAATGTGGCATAATTTTGGGTTCCCATTATAGACAATTACGTCAGTGAGTGTTTCTGTTTTAACCGTGGCATAAATATGGTTTGCCATAATAGAAAATTAGGCGGCTGGCGATTATGGCATATTCTGGGTAGCCAGACGAGAGCGGGACAGTGTCTGTGACTTCTGCAGGTGTGCTATGGGGTTATTTTGGCAAGCCATAAAACTCATCAAATGGCGGGAAAAATAGTGATCGAAGACCGGGAATCAGGACTAATTTGCTCATTTCTCCAGCATCACGACAGAGGTGAGTACTATTTCTTCTTGAATCCTACCTTTTTGTTTGCTATAGTTTTGTTTTAGGTCTGTATTGTTTGTTTTAGCAAAATGTAATATTCGGCCACGTTCCGGGTTCTAGAACTAATGGCTTGGTTTCTGCTAGTAGATAGTGGCTGTGCCTCTGTTTAGATGAGGTACAGATGCTAACTGTGGCTAACCTACAGCTAACGGAACCAGCGTCTATATACGACCAAGTGGCTTTGCCAAAGGGTCACGCGGTTTGCTGCGGCTGCAGCAGACTGTAACGGTACCGGGTGGTAGAGAGCTGCATCGGGATTGGGTCCTGCGGGACCCAACACAAGTCTTGCGGGGGAGGGCGGTGTGAATTTTGCTGCGGGCGGGAACGGTCGGCTGGATTGGGATGAGTATGATGGAGTCGGCAACTGATGTTGAAAAGAAGCTGAAACAAGGTCTTTATGACACAAAAACCAAAGCAAGGCAAGTCAGACATTTGGAGCAGTTTCTCCGATTGTGTTAATATTTCTCATTCAGGTCTCAGAAAAGTGACCTCGATCACTGCCTGATTACAGAGGAGAATAGAATATGAAACGGCCTTGATTTCATTATCCCTTTAAGCACCACACAGTAGCTCCTTTATGTTTTTTTTAAAGAATTTTATAGTTTAAGTAGCGAGTTGTTTGAAATAACATGCGCCGATGCATCACCGGTGATCCTGGTGATGCATCGGCGTTAAAGGGTTAAAAACTAAATGAAAACAAAGTGCGTCAATCCTGACCAATGTGTTAAAAGACGTGCAGGATCCGATCAATTTGTTTTTCCCTCATTTCCAGTCACGGAGATAACGGCGCACTGGCTCTGGTGTTAATCAAGTTTAAATTTAATCTCTTTCCAACAATTTTCACAAGAAAACAAAACAGTTAAAAGCAGGGCTTGTGTTGTGTTGACCGGATAGTTCCCGTATTTGACCATTTATTTTGACGGAGAAAGAACAGAAAGAATACGCATGCAGATGAACTGACATTTTATTGCAGATATAGCTAAATCACCCGAGAAAAGATTCCCATCTGAACATCTGAGCTGGACACTGCTCAGCGCAGCTCGCTGTCAGCGCGTACATAAGGTGCACAGCGAGCTGAAGATGTGGAGAGGGGCTTGGAGCACGTCGCAGAACCAGGGTGCATGCGGGAAGATTCCTCCCACTGAAGCGAGTGTTTTCCTAACCCTGTCTCTCAGAGAGACTGTCAGAAAATGTTCCCTGATTATGAAACTTTGGCTGAATAGCGCTTGTTCCTGTCTCCAATGTGGCAACGCATCCAGGAGCCGTCTGAGGAGAAGCCCAGAATCTCACATCCTCTTCAGCTCAGAAAATGCCAATTATGCACAAGCGTGACCTGTCAACCTGGTAAGACCGGGTTGGAACTGTTCAGGATTACGCAGACAATCTTTACATTTAGAATTGACTTACAGATATAAAATTAATTCAGTAAAATATAAAGCATTTCATTTAAATATCCATTATTTTACAAGCACAGAGAGCCGCACCAGATGGATGGAAGAGCCGCGAGTTGCCGACCCCTGGTATAGCCTATAAAATGACATGTTTTCTCCAGGACCAGAGAGGACACAAACTCAGTACATGTCTTTTATTGTGAGGTAATAATTTCTCAGAGTTTTGCGGTTGCGGGCGGGAGTAGACATGCACACAGCGGGTGCGGGAGTGTTACACACACGTTGCGGTTGCAGGCGGTAATGGTCAGAAATTCAGCGGGAGCGGGCAGGAGCGGGATATTTAATAAAGATGATTAAGAAAGTGACACAACATGAAAATGTACTCTGTTGTGAACACAGATGACTTAATGAGGCGAGGAGGAAGCTCCCTCTTGCTGAGGAGCAGACAGACCTCCAGTCTGAGGCGGAAGCCATTGAAAGGCCTCAAAGAAGAATTAAGTAAGAATTTTGTGAACTTTCCATTCCTCCACTTCTTGGGCCTGTGTTGAATTTGCACTCATTAACTTAAAATAAATGTTTAATTCCAAAAATATTTTGTATTGTGTGTTAATTTCCAAAGGCCAAGTAGATATGTCCAGGACCGGGCCTCATCAGAGGATGAAGCCCAGACCCCCGGAAGAGGGCTTCCCCCACCCCCAGCCATCCCCCCAGTGAGGAGAAGGTTCATCCTCCCCAATAACCTGTACCTCTGCCTGACCTGACCAATTACCAGGTAATGGAAATCTCAACAAATACCACAGTAACATATGTATAGCAAATGGGTTTGAGTGTAGCTGATCATGTAAGTGTGGTGTTTCAAATGTGATACATTAGGAAATTTACAAAGGTTAATGAGGCAGTTACATGGAGAAAAACTGGAGCCATTACGTCACTGTTGAGGTCGATAATTGCATTTTGTAAACTGTTGTTCTTCTTCCTCTCCCTCTTCTACACACTCTTCCAGCATGTCATGACCCTGGGGACATCATTGCGGCAGGCCATTGACCTGCAGGGTCACCAGGGAACCCAGGGGGTTCCAGTTCAAACTCCCTCTTCATCTGGTGGGTGCCTACAGTTTGCCCTAGCTCCTCTCCAGGGCAGTGGCAGCAGTGGGACGATACGACATGTAAGGTTATTATGTTTTACACTTACCCAGTCCTCACATGCCAGTTTCAGTATACAAACACACATGATCCACGCATACATACTAATATAAGATGGTTTATAAAGCTAAACACACACACACACACAGAGAGAGAGAGAGAGAGAGAGAGAGAGAGAGAGAGAGAGAGAGAGAGAGAGAGAGAGAGAGAGAGAGAGAGAGAGAGAGAGAGAGTCTGAATGGAAAAAAATTATGTTTATGTATTTAGCAGATGCTTTTGTCCAAAGCGACTAAGTGATAATTGGCATGTTGCCCTTGAGGCTAACAACAACAATAACAACAACTTGACATCAATCATGGAGAGGAGGGAACAAGGGAGGGGGTACAGGTGCAGGGAGGGTGCTAGTTAAGAAGATGCTCTCTGAAGAGCAGGGTCTTCAGGAGTTTCTGGAAAATTGAAAAGGAAGCTCCTGTTCTGGTAGTGCTTGGAAGGTCATTCCACATTTGTGGAACGATGCATGAGAAGAGTCTGGATTGTCCTGAGCGTGGTGTAGGCCCTGCTAGCCGACGATCCTGTGATGACCGGAGCGGCCGGGCCGAGACGTAAGCCTTTGCAAGAGGATTCAGGTAGATGGGAGCCGTACCATCTCGGACTTTGTATGCTAGTGTTAGCCATTTGAATTTGATGCGTGCTGCTAGCGGTAGCCAGTGGAGCTCAATGAACAGAGGGGTGACGTGTGCTCTTTTTGGTTAATTAAAATGCCACACACACACACAACATGTAAATGCAAAAATGCTTAAACTATGTTGTTTCTTTGTGTCTGAAATGCTTTTCAGCTCTCCTGTATGAAGTCCTGGTGAAACAGGAAATAATCCTTCAGCAGCACTGCGGCCTCACCAAAATGGTGCAGGACCTTTTTGTTGCTGTTGCTGCTCTTCAGGGCCTGACCACAGGGGGAAGTGTGGAGACCAGGCACCACGGCATCTACCCCTTGGCAGATGTTCAGGCCCTGATGGCCCTGGAGAGGGAGCTTGGAATCAGTCCAACATTGGCCCATGAATTGGTGAGCTTTTTTCTGTCCTTTACAACAAAGTTTTGGACAATGCATTTTGGCATGCACATCCAATTTATGTGTTGTTCAATATCTTAAAGTGGTAGATATGCCAAAGGAGTTAAAGGACTGCTTGTGCAGTCAACGAGGTACACCCAATTATCCCCCCCCCCACCCCCCCCCACACACACATGTTTCAGGTCTCTGCCCTTCATCAGGCAACCATGAAACGCCAAATAAATTAATAGTGGAGCACAATGGCTATCTAGGCTTTTCTTTAAGTTTGTATAATATTTGTTTGAAAATTCAATGAAAATCAATCTTTGTTTAAAAAATTAATGAAGATCAATTTTTCTAATTTTAGGGTTCAACACTCGGCCTTGCGGGGGGGTCCACAGTTAAGGACACGGTGTGGCGGGTCCTCAAAGGAGCCATGACTAATGCCCTCGCCGAGGGCAAAATGGGAAGGTGGCCTTTGAGAGGCTCCACCTAAAAGGCATTGTAATTGGTAAGTTTAATCACAACAGTAACACGACTGTTCTATCTGATAAAATCATAGTTTAGGATAAAATTATTAGCCACCCATGACAATCACATTTCTTTTCAAAGTCAAAATTCTTATAGTCTTAACAACTCATTTGCGAAATGGCACGCAGTGCGCCTGTGAATGTCTCGTAATTATAACACCACGCTATCGCTGGCTTCAAGACAGCTATTGCCACTTTGCCCGCAATGTGACGCGTTCTTCAGGGTCAACTCTCGCTCGTGAAATTCTTGTTTGGTTTTAGTGTCAGGAAAGAACTGCTGGTTTGTGTTTGGTAAAGTAAACTGTGGCAGTGTAAGTACTAAGTGACTATGATGATTTAATGTTGTAACTTTGGCTGTCACTTTCAACCCCATATGACGAGATGCATCCATTAACTAATGCAAAACTGACTTTTTAACTAGCCAGTTACTTAGCCCACCACAGGTCTCTTTTGCATGGACTGTTGCGTCGTCCTTTTTTAAGTCTTTCTCCATGTGTATGCCTTTATTTTCAGCTGCAGTGAGAAGGAATCTGGTCTGTGTGGCGTCTACGGAGGCAGAAATTATAAATACAATTAAAAAATGGTTCTACTGGGCTGGGGATGGGGACGGAGGGCGCAAAAGGAGAATGCCCACTCAACCAACCCCTCAACCAGCCCAGGACTCAGTCCAGGACTGACCTTTACAAAAATAAATAAATAAAATATTCAAATGTTACTCTTGTTTGGTTTTATGTTTATGCACCTCGTACACACAGTAACTTAGGCTATTTCACAAGGCTATTTAACTGAGGCACAAAATCTGAATCTTCTGTACAAGGACATTTTATAGTCTATTAAAATGTTAAATTAAATTTAGCATAAGGTTCAGAATAAAATACAATCTTTTGGTAAATGTATGGCTAATTATGGATAAGTTATGGCTCATATTTGGCTTTATTATGGGATTTTGGGATGGTTACGGCTATGCTTTGGAAAGCCACATTTTATTTTGGGTGATCTTTTGGCAAACTTATGGTTACACCTTGATATCCTTTGGCCATTTTGTGGTGTTTTGGGGTTCTTTTGGTATAGTTATGGTTGTGCTTTGGAATTCCACAATTTATTTTGGAAGAATTCTGGCAACCTTTTGACAATCCATAATTCTATTTTGGCGTGCCTTATTTGGGCCATATTTGGCCCATCATTCCACCCAAAAGAGTACCAAACTGGCATGCCAAACTATTGCCAAAAATGATTCTGGCAACCTTTTGACAATCCATAATTCTATTTTGGTGTGCCTAATATGGGCCATATTTGGCCCATCATTCCATCCAAAAGAGTACCAAGACTGGCTTGCCAAACTAGGGCCAAAAAGAATTTGCTATCTGGGGCGGGAGCCACTGAGAGGGCGGTTAGGTCACTCACTCTCTTAACTGATGCCAGTGCCAGCAGCAATGCAGTTTTAAGCGACAGGAACTTGAGTGAGACCTGGTCCAAGGGTTCAAATGGAGCTTCAGATAAGCCGTGCAGAACCACCGTTAGGTCCCACTGGGGAAAAAGCGGGCGGGACACAGGTCTGTTCCTTCTGACACCTTTTAGAAAACGTTTTGTGAGGGGATGATTGAAAACAGATCTATCTCCAAACCCTTGGTGACAGGATGAGATAGCTGCAGCATATGTCTTAACAGTGCTGAATGCGAGGCCCCTGTCCATCAGTATCTGCAGAAACGATAGGACATCTGCCAGCTGGCAGGAGAGCGCTTGAACATTCCGCTCTGTGCACCAGTTCTGGAAAGCTGCCCATTTAGCAGCGTAAGACGCAATGGTAGAGGGCGCCCGCGCATTCTGAATCGTGGCCACCACATCATGCGGCAGCCCAGAAGCCTCTAAGCGTGACCGCTCAGCGGCCAGACCCACAGCCGTTGGCCTATTTCCGGAGGATGTTTGATTATCCCATCCGCCTGGAGAAGGGCGTCCGCCCTCCACGGGGAGCCGGACACTAGCGCTTGCAGGTCCGGAAACCATGACGCGGACACGCGCCTGGGAGCCACCAGAATCATCGAGAGCTGTTCCGACCGAATTCGGTCCAGGAGACGGGGAATCAGAGGGACTGGTGGAAACGCGTAAAGGAGCGTTCGAGGCCAGGGCTGGTGTCAGAAGGCGTCCGCCCCGAGCGGGGGTCCGTCCCGGGGGCTCAGGGAAAACCACAGGCGACACTGAGCGTTTTCGCGAGCCGCGAACAGATCCACAGACGGTTCCCCGAACCTGATCCAGATCTGTGATATCAGTGCAGGATGTAGACGCCAGTCGGAGTCGCGGGGTCCCCCTCTCGACAGGATGTCTGCCGCTACATTCAGTACCCCCGGAATGTAGATGGCTCTGATGGACAGCAGGTGGACATGTGTCCAACACAGTAAATCTGTGGCGACACGCAACAGAGGGAGGGATCGAACTCCCCCTTGGCGATTTATGTAGGCTGCCGCTACCCGGTTGTCTGTGTGAACTTCGACATGACGGCCCTCGAGAAGGGCAGCGAAGTGTCTGATCAGATTCCTCACTGTCATAAGCTCCAACACATTTATGTGCTCGTGCGTGTGGGAGGGCCAGCGATCTGCCACCGTGTGGGACAAGCACGTGCCCCCCCCCCCCCACCCCGACAGTGACGCATCCGTAAACACAGATACGTGTGACGCAGGACGTCCGATGGGAACCCCGCGTGAGAGGATGCAGGGGTTCCCCCAGTGAGCGAGGTCCCCGCCCACTGAAGGGGGAATCTTCAACATACGTCTCTTCTGACGTATTGGGTGTACCCGGAGGCGGACGAACCAGCGTTGCAAGCGCCTCGTGCGCAGCAAACCTAGCGGCACTACTGAGTGGGCTGCGGACATCATGCCCAGGAGTTTCATGACTAACCGGGCTCTCACGATCTTGCGGGGTTGAACACGGGAGATCACAGTGGAGAGATCTGCCGCTCTTGCAGGCGACAAACGTGCTCTCATTAGGGAGGCGTCCAACTCCACCCCGAGATACACAATCGACTGGGATGGAAGGATGGAGCTTGTCAGGGACTTGCATAAACCAGCCAGCAGAGCACGGATGATTTTCTTGACATGTTAATTTATTACTTTTTTTCTTTTCTCCAAAGAGGGTTCCAGCCAGCAATTAACATTACATGACAATGGGTGTAGAAACAAAGTAACCCAAACTCAGGATCTGACTACAGACATGTACAAAAAATAACCTCCTACAGACACAACAGGATCAACTTAAATAGTGGCTGATCAGACCACTGCCAACACAATAGGGTGGGAGACATCAGTAAACAAAGAACATAAATAAACTACTGCTAACAAATTCATACTAATCAGTCCATTCTGTTTGAGTTACTTCAAATGAAAACATATTACTATCAAAACCCAACTATTATTTACAAAAGAGAATAACTAAATACATAAACACAGGAATCTTCTCCCTTGAGTTGGTATGATCCAATGGTGCTGATTAGGCCAAGTGATCTGCTACAGCTGCTCCAACTCCAAGGCCACTGGCAACTCAAAGAAAACATTAATCATACAAACCCCTACAGACTAAAACCGATGAGTAACTGAATGTGTGCACTTCATACAGTCACCCAAACAGTCAATCCATGGAAACAAACACCTTTGTTCAAAATAAAACATTAACAGTTATTTGCTTGAAGTGTGGCAGCAGGGCAGCTGTCACAGTCCCCCCTCCTTAAGAAGCTACCCCGCTCCAGCGGGAAAGATAATCAGCAGTCATATTAGCCTTGCCTGGGACATGCTGTACCAAAAAGCGAAAGGGTTGCAGTGCAAGGGCCCACCGAGTAACACGGCTGTTTGTGTCCCTCATACGATGCAGCCATTGCAGAGCTTTATGGTCTGTCTGCAAGGTGAATTCTCTGCCAAGCAGGTAAAACTTCAAAGAGTCCAAGGCCCATTTAATGGCCAAGGCCTCCTTCTCCACCGTTGAATATTTCACCTCCCTAGGGAACAACTTACGGCTAATAAAAGCCACTGGATGCAGATTCTCACGACCTTGGAGGAGGACTGCACCAATACCTCTGTCAGAGGCATCCGTCTGCAAAACAAACGGTTCATCAAAGTCAGGACATTTGAGGACAGACTCCTTACCAAGAGCATGTTGCATGTCTTGATACGCTGCCATGGCCTTCTCTGTCCACTGGATGACATTGGGATACTTTGATCCCGTCATGTCCGTGAGTAGAGCAGCCCTAGATGAAAAGTGGGGAATAAATCGGTGGTAATAACCTGCCAACCCCAGAAATGACCTGAGTTGCTTCTTGGTTCTGGGTGTTTGACAGGACTCGAGAGCTTGTACTTTAGCGACTAGGGGCTTAACAACCCCATCACCTACTCGAAACCCCAGGTACTCTACCTCACGGCGGGCCAACACGCATTTGGAGGGGTTCACTGTGAGCCCAGCATCTCGGAGGCGACTCAGAATGGATTGTAGGTGCTTCATGTGATCCTCCCATGACCTACTGAAGATAACAATGTCATCTAAATAAGCACATGCATAGTCTTCACAACCTCTCAGAACCTCATCCATCAGCCGCTGAAATGTAGCAGGTGCCCCATGCAACCCAAACGGCAAAACTGCAAACTGAAACAGGCCCCATGGGGTCCGGAAGGCAGTGAATTCCCTTGACTCCTGGGAAAGTGGCACTTGCCAATAACCTTTACACAAGTCAAGGGTACTCAGGAACATGGATTTTCCCAATCTGTTAATCACATCATCAATACGTGGTGTGGGGTAGGCATCAAACTTTGATACCGAATTCAGATACCTGAGGTCAATGCAAAAGCGTATTCCCCCCTCCTTCTTAGGGACCAGAACCACAGGATTACACCACTCACTCTTGGAGTCTTCAATAATACCAAGGGACTGCATCAGTTCCACTTCTGCCTTAAGGGAACCCAGGAGACGCTCAGGGATTCTATAGCTCATGCGTTTAGCAACTGCATCCCGTTTTAACACAATGTTGTGTTCAAGAATGTCTGTGCGCCCTGGATACTCAGCAAAAACTTGAGGGTGACACACCATTTTTATCTGGTTTTGCTGTTCCATGGTCAGGTGACTAAGATTACAAACTGTAGAGGATGGAGAGGGCATGTACTGGTCATCAACATCCTCCTCCTCTGCTACTGCTCGGATCAACATCACACCTGCTCCTGTTACAGAACGGGGCGTCCATTCCTTAAGCAGATTCACATGCAGCACTCTCTTCGAACGGGACCTACAAGGGTCACATACCTCGTACGTGGTAGGCCCAAGCCGTTTCACCACCTCATACGGCCCCTGCCATTTAGCCAGAAGCTTACTTTCACGGGTTGGCAACATGACTAGGACCTTCTGCCCTGGTAGAAAGTGCCTTTCCCGTGCAGACTTGTCATACCAACGCTTCTGGTACCTTTGGGCTTCAGCCAGATGCTGCTGAGCTAAAGTTGTCATTTTCAGTAACCTCTCTCTCATCTGCAAAACATAAGAGATCACATTAACAGGCCCCTCCCCTCTCTCCTCCCCAGTCCAGGTCTCTTTCAATAAAGCCAGAGGTCCCCGCACCTCATGCCCATACAAAAGTTCAAAAGGAGAGAAGCCTGTTGAGGCTTGGGGTACCTCCCTGTAGGCGAAGAGAAGGTAAGGCAACCATTGATCCCAGTCAGAACCAGTCTCATCAACAAACTTCCGCAGCATTTGTTTTAGAGTCTGGTTAAATCGTTCGGTTAAACCATCAGTCTGGGGATGATAAGGGGTAGTTCGGATCCCCTTGATCCCCAGTAGTTGGTACACCTGCCGTGAGAACAGCTGCACCAAGGAAAGAGCCACTGCTTTTGCTTTCATCGTCTTTAGAGGAAATACCTCAGGGTATCTGGTTGCATAGTCTGTAATTACCAACATATAGCGATAACCCGTCTTACTCTTCTCAAGGGGTCCCACCATATCCATTCCCAGACGCTCAAAAGGAGTGTTGATAAGAGGAAGTGGTTGCAATGGTACCTTTGGAGGGCATTGGTTGGATGCTAGTTGACACTCAGGACATGTTTTACAAAATTGGGCAACATCGGACCTCAGACCAGGCCAGTAGAAATGGCGTTTAATACGGGCCCATGTCTTCTGCTTCCCCAGGTGGCCAGCCCAAGGAATAGCATGACCCAATTCCAGCACCATCTCTCGTGCCTCTTGTGGGACCACCAGCTGCCTCTGTACTCCTTGTTGCCGATACAAAATGTCATCCTGTAAAACATACTCAGCACAGCCCTTGTGCTCACCACTCTCATCTCCCCTGGCCCTCTGAATGAGTTCAGATAGTTCAGGATCATCTTGCTGCATCTGGGCCATCCTTGAAGGCATTGTGAAACCCTGTGGTACCTCTATCAGCTCCTCCTTCGACATCCTCGCAGTATGTAGAAACTTCTCCCGCCTCCGCTGCTGACGGGACTTGCGTAGTTTCCCAGGCTGCACATCCAGCTCAGCGTTGAAGAAGGGCAGCGCACTAAGAGGCAGGAGTGTCTCCTCCTTCTGCCTGACCTGAGAGCGAGTAACCACAGCACAGTTCAATGGAGCCTGAATCAAGTCAAACAGGATTGGTAAGTCACTACCCAACACCACTGGAAAAGGAAGGCTGTTTAACACTCCAACTCTCAGCAAATGAACTTGTCCTTGAACTTTGATATACAGGTCGGCAGTAGGATACCTCCGCTTATCACCATGCACACATTGGATAGGAATGGTGTCTAACACATTAACAAGGGAATGCGGGACCAGGGTTCTTTCCACTAGTGTCTGAACACTACCGGTGTCAATCAAAGCTTCCACACTCCTCCCATTTACTTCCACTTTGGTAACTTGTAATGGTAGAGCACCCTTTAGGTTTTCCTTTCCTTTTGCTGGAACAACACACAGTTGAGTGGTTTTAGCAGTGTTCTTGGGGCACATAGGTTTAGTATGACCTGGCAGTCCGCACAAATAGCAGATAGGTTCTTTATATTGTTTAGGAAACACCCCATCTGGGCGAAGGTCCCTCGAGGGACCCTTACCTGCCGTAGCCATTGCTGATTGGAATTGAGGTTGTCCATATGGGGTTCTCCGATTATCCTTCTCTTTGGAAGTCTTCCAAGCAGTGTAACTCCAGGGTTGTCCTTTTCGTCTTGCTGCGACAAACACCTCTGCTAATGAAGCAGCCTTGGACGCAGATGGAGGGTCATGTTCCCGAACCCAAACCTGAAGCTCAGGGGACAGCATACGAAGAAACTGCTCTAAAACAATCATTTCGCCAATGTCTTTAACAGTTTTACCTTGGGGGTGGATCCATTTGTCATAGAGCTCTTTTAGCCTGACATATAGCTCTTTAGGAGTCTCACCCGCTTCAACCTCTGTCGAGCGGAATCTCTGTCGATAAGTCTCTGGGTTGATATCATATTTCCTGAGAATAGCTCCCTTAACAGACTCATAGTCACGTACCTCCTCAATGTCCATGTGCACATAGGCACTCCTGGCTTTCCCAGTGAGTAGTGGTACAAGGTGGAAAACCCAGTCAGCCATCGGCCAATTACAGGATGCGGCAATCCTCTCAAAAGTAATCAGGAAATGTTCAATGTCATCAGTGTCTGTTAACTTTTCCAGTCTAGGCTCTGAGAAGGAACGACACTGACCTGGAGAGCTGATGGTCTTGAGACCCTCGGCCACCTGTTCCTCGTCGCCTTGCTCCAGCTCCTCAGAATCAGATTTCCTGAGAGGGTGTGGCTGTAGCTCCTCTTGCAGATGCCGAAATTGTTGCTGAAGCTCCTGGAACCTCCGATCCTGACGTCGTGCCTCTTCCATCAACATGTGATTCTGGGCCGTCTGTTGGCTCATGTGTGCCTGAAGTATCCCAACAAGATCTGTTAACGTTGGCTCCCGGGATCCTTCCGCTTCCACAACTGCAGGGCCAGCAGCCCCCTCATCTTCAGAACCATCCGACTGCTTTTCCGGTCCAGCTGGCTCCAAAGGCTCCACAGGTCGTCTGCCCCTGCCTCGCTGCATGGTTTCTTCCGTGGGTCTCACTAATTCAACACGTACTCATGGCTAGCAAAATCCCACTTCTGACACCACTTGTCAGGGACTTGCATAAACCAGCCAGCAGAGCACGGATGATTTTCTTGACATGTTAATTTATTACTTTTTTTCTTTTCTCCAAAGAGGGTTCCAGCCAGCAATTAACATTACATGACAATGGGTGTAGAAACAAAGTAACCCAAACTCAGGATCTGACTACAGACATGTACAAAAAATAACCTCCTACAGACACAACAGGATCAACTTAAATAGTGGCTGATCAGACCACTGCCAACACAATAGGGTGGGAGACATCAGTAAACAAAGAACATAAATAAACTACTGCTAACAAATTCATACTAATCAGTCCATTCTGTTTGAGTTACTTCAAATGAAAACATATTACTATCAAAACCCAACTATTATTTACAAAAGAGAATAACTAAATACATAAACACAGGAATCTTCTCCCTTGAGTTGGTATGATCCAATGGTGCTGATTAGGCCAAGTGATCTGCTACAGCTGCTCCAACTCCAAGGCCACTGGCAACTCAAAGAAAACATTAATCATACAAACCCCTACAGACTAAAACCGATGAGTAACTGAATGTGTGCACTTCATACAGTCACCCAAACAGTCAATCCATGGAAACAAACACCTCTGTTCAAAATAAAACATTAACAGTTATTTGCTTGAAGTGTGGCAGCAGGGCAGCTGTCACAGAGCTCTTTTCCCAGTTTATAGAAAACCCTAGGGTTGACAGATGCTCTGTCAACCTCCTGGTTTGCTGTGACGCCTCGTCCTTGGACCGAGCGCACAGGAGAAGATCGTCCAGGTAAAATAAGACCCTCATTCCCTCCGTGCGCAGTGGCTGCAGCGCGGTCTCCAGACATTTGGAGAAGGTGCGCGGGGCTAGCGAGTAG
Organism: Nothobranchius furzeri; assembly: GCF_043380555.1. Taxonomy (NCBI): domain Eukaryota; kingdom Metazoa; phylum Chordata; class Actinopteri; order Cyprinodontiformes; family Nothobranchiidae; genus Nothobranchius; species Nothobranchius furzeri. Next base: position 23,697,111 of record NC_091749.1, read on the forward strand.
CCGAAAGGGAGGCGATTGAACTGATATTGAACTCCCTTGAACGAAAAACGCAGAAACTTCCGGTGGTTTGGAACTACTGGTATGTGGAAGTATGCGTCTTTCAGGTCGATTGACGTGAACCAATCCCCGGGGCGCACATATTCCAGGACTTGTCTCATCGTTAACATGCGGAAATGCATTACTGCTATGGAGCAGTTGAACAGGGACAGGTCGAGAATCGGCCTCATTCCTCCCACTTCTTCGGTACTACGAAGTAGCGGGAGTAGAAACCCGAGAGTTCTTGTCCGCGAGGGACTCGGGAAATAGCGTCTTTGGACAGAAGTTCCCGCAGCTCCAGCTCTAGCGCCTGAGACTGTACTTGCGATGTGAACGTCGTCTCCACGATCCCGTTGAAGGGAGGTGGAGTGGCCTGAAAATGAAGTGTGTGACCGCAATGAATGGTGTCCGAAATCCATTTGCTCATGATGCAAAGGCGGCGCCACTCGTGCGCGCGTTCCGACAGTGGACGCGTGTGCGCGGTCACGTGAACAACGTCTGAGGGTTGTGCATGCGCCCTTACCGCCGTCGCCCGTACCAGAGAACTGGGGGCGACCCATGGAGGGCTGCGCTCGAAAGGGCAAGTGCGAAACAGCTGGAACAGGCTGGTCCACACCGCGGAGCGTGGAGTCCGAGAGTGAAGGACGAGTGGGAGCCGGGCCTGTGCACGGGGGCGACAGAGTGCAAGCGGATGGAGCCGCGCACTGTGCCGCCGCGCGTGGTCGAGACAGCGACATGACATCCCGCCCCACCCAACGGCGTGGGGAGAGCGGGACGAGTTGGGCCTGGCCGGATGCTGGGGCCAGAGCGCAAATGGAGCGCACCCTTACGGCTGGCCGTGTATTTTGACTACCTGCAGGAACATGTGTGCGTGCAGCAGTGCTTGGTGTGGGGAACATGTGTGAAAACTCGGCAGAGGATTCTGCGGAGGACTGTAGGATTGAGCTCTTTGAGTGACGTTTTTTGGGTTTTATTTCAAAACCAACAACATCAGAACAATCAGTAACACACACATTCCCCCCAAAGAGTCACTTCCGTGGCTGCTTTCGGCGAGGCTCCTGCACCTGGGACTGCCAAGACGGCGTCTGCTGGCCCCGCCGGAACCGTTGTCCGCCATCTCGCTGGTCCCGCTGATGTGGAGCCGAAGCGGGAGGCCGGCTCCGTGGAGCGGGCGGTGCAGCTGGACGTCTGAAGCTTCCGCGCCGTTCGTCCCATCCTCTGGCTGAACGGCCGGAGTGCGAGGCTGACCGAGGGTGGACCAGGTCTCGCACCGTATAGCCGATAGTTCGGCCGTCTTCTGAGCCCTCTCAATGACGCCCCATAAGATGGGGACCAAACAGAACATCGGTGGTGATGGGGCCATCCAGCATCTCCGGAGGAGGAGATTTTTAAATTCGAACGGCTGTTGCTCACTCCCCCGCCCTTCCTGAAAGAGCCGAAAGCCACGCCTCCCAATGTGCACGCGCAGGAAAAGCAGAGTCAACATCGGAGCATTGCTTCTTGTAATAGAGCTGAGCTAGTGTTAGCAATGGAGTTATCTGAGGTAAGAAAGTTGTATTTAACCAGCACATTAAACACTTACTGTTTACAAAAGGCATTTTATAAAGAATATCTATAAATATATTTATATTTTAAAATACCAGTAACAGTTGGCAATCTATATTGTAAATAAAATTAATCCTATCAAATTGTTAGCATTTTATTACAAGTAACTAGCTTATTTTGAATTGCTTTGCCATTCAAGATGGGATGAATATATCAAAGCATATAAATAATTTATGGTGAAATCATGAATAAACACTGCATTCTGTGTAGTCCTCCTATAATCATGGTTGTTTTCATAGGGTTTCTGTTTATTGTTGGTTTAGCCCAAATTTTGACTAGATGTAAACCTGACCTGTGTCAAAATTGATTAATATGCAAGAGTACTTTTTATATTAGTATATTTTTTTTATTCTAATACAATTTAGAGTTCAGTGATTGAGGAATCCTCTGAGGAAGAGTTTGAACCTCCTATTGCATCCTCAAGACGTGGTGCAAAAAGGAGATGCTCACCATCATCTCAAAGCCGTGGTGCATCCAGAGGCTGTGGTGTGTCTAGAGGCCGCGGTGCATCCAGAGGCCGATGAAGTGTGAGACACTCAGCTGTGGACCTTGGAGATGAAGATCTCTCTCGAGTTCGGAATCTTTGTTCCGAGCGAATAGACTTTGAACGTGTAAGCATAACAACATTACACTAAATTATCCCAAAAACTGTTGCTGTAGCATCTCTTTCCACTTTTGTAGCAACACATACAGAACCTGAACCCTCAGCAGGCTATTGACATCCTTACCATGGTGCTGGACAGACACTGGTGTTCTCTTTGATGTACTTGCCCTCTCTAGTCCACCTGCCACAACACCTCCAACACCCAATCAAACTTCATGGTGTGTATGCTCCCACTGCAGAGATATGCCAACCGATTTGGAAAAGAAATGCTGCCAACAGCCTCCCCAGACATGTATTTCAACTGTACCACACATGGAGGAGTTTATTCTGCAAAATTCCCTGACCCCAATGGTAACTACACTGGTTTTATTCCAAGACGATTGTAAATAAATGTATATATTTGATATTTTACATAAGTTTGTTTTTATATATTTTTGTTTGATGCTCTAATAAAGTGTTCTAAAGCACAACTCTGTGTTGCATTTATAAAAATACCATAAATTTTAAAACTCCTGCACAACAACAACAAAAAAAATTATGTCTACCTCCAACATTTTACATAAATTTTTAAATTATTAGTCCTTATTTCCCCAAAATATATCTTTATTTTCAAAAAAAAAAACAAAAAAAAAACACAGGAAACAAAAATAAAGAAGGTTTTGGGTTTTCTCTTGCCTCCCCCAACACCTACGTCTGTGGCAAAGTTTTACCTGTAAATAAAAAATAAACTCAATTAGCAATGGACTATTGTGTGGAAGATGTAAGGCAGATAATATTTTATTTTACCATCACCGCAAGTCCGTAGGTGTTGTAGAAGTTCCTCTGTTGATGGTGCAGGAACTCCGGACAGCAAACCGTAACGCCTTGGATCCTCAGGCCTTAGCGTGTAGTGTCGAGGAAGACCTTTCTTGTAGGGCTGCAACAACGGATCGATAAATTCGATAAAAATCGATTACTAAAAGCGTTGGCAACGAATTGCGTCATCGATTCGTTGTGTCGCACAACTCTTCCAAAAGCGCCCCCCCCCCCCTTCCCGCCCGCCGTTGCGCGCAGACCAGAGCAAGTCAGATCAGCGCGTGGGAGAGCCGGCAGATCAGCGCGAGGGAGAGCCGCAGATCAGCGTGAGGGAGAGCCGGCAGACTTGCGCTGCTGCGAACCGGTTCCGCATTGTCGCGCAGCGATCCAGGCAGCTGCTTCCAGCGCACGGTCCATTCTCAAAGTGGCGCAACCAAAAAACTATAATTAGCACACGATCGTTCATGTCCGCACATGTTCTCTATTTTCTGTCTTATTTGTGCCTGAAGCTCGCTACTGCGGAGCTCATCACCTGTGCTGTGGTGATGTCACCTCACGCAGCATCGAAAACGCGCTCTGCGCTTTTCGGTCAGGAGATCCCTTTGATCTGCTCAAAAGTAACTGATGAGGTGAAAAGGTAAGAATCCAGGCAACAGATTTTCTGGAGAATTATGAGGAGATGCAGGAAGATGAGAGACAGACAGGACAGGAATATAGTTAAATAAAAACAAGAAAACAAAACAAAGTGTTGAAAAGTAAAATGTAGGTAGATTTATCTCCACGACACGTTTTTACCAGTAAAAAACAATAAGTTATACACATGTCATATTTATACATCTGATACAATTCAGATCACCTTCAAAACTCAGTCACACACCCAGGGCCGTTTCAAGACATTTTGGGGGCCAAGGCAAAATGCCCGCCCCCCCCCCCCCGCCCCCCCCCCATAACTGGGCTCCCCAGAAGCCTCTGTGTAGTTCATACCCTCTCCAGGAGTGTTAGTTATACGGTGTTTATAAAAGCCCCTCAGACATTACTGACATGTTCTAATATTATCAGATGAAAAACTAAATTATCAGACATGCTGTCTCATCTGCTTCTTTTAAAAACTTGCAAAAAGTAACAAAACCATTTGAAAGCCACTATTTGTGGATTCTCTGAAAGTTTCTATGGAGTGTGTGACAACTTATTTTTTCATTGATCCTATCGTCTAATCTCACAGCTGAAACAAGCATCCTTAATCATCTGTGCACAGGAAGCTTACCGATGCTCTAGTAAAACAAAAGGTATAATAATTTATTATTAATAAAACCTTGTTGCAGCACTAAAGCAGAAAAATTAGATTTTGCATTAAATATGCAAAATATTTACATATGAATTGTTTTAGAGCCCTTTAATTGGCAGAATCTGATATTAATTTAGTTCTTACAAAAAATGGGTCCCAACATGGTTTGTGTGGCATTGCCATAGTGTGACGTCATAGGCACAGATCCCCTGTCCTCTTGTTTGGAAATGGAAATATGGTCACCCTACATTAAACAAACTGTCCACCCGGACTTTTGCACTGCACAGAGACGCTTCGCTGCCTATGACTGAACGTCAGTTGAGAGTCAGTCTCATGCAGACTGACCAATGAAGAGAGGGCCTCAAGTTAAGACCCTCTCCTCATTGGTCAGTCCACACGAGGTGGGTCAAAGGTTACTCTGGGCGGGTTACGTGTTGTCAGGCATTCAAGTATTGAGTATATTTACTGCATATTACAGTAAAATATTCTGTATGTGACCACATTATGGTGATCCTTGGGTCGTGATGATGGAGCCCTTGAATATTGTTGCCCAGGGTACAACAAAGTGTTAATCTGGCCCTGGTTCCGCCGTCACATTCCCGCAGAAACTGGTTGATCACACCGGGGCCAGACTACTAGCATGTGGTTTTACAACCACAATGTCCTCAGAAGCAAAAACACTTTTAAAAGGGAGGGAGGAGTCCTAACTGTTGCTGCAGGCGTGTTGTGTGAGAGTGCAGTTATATACTGGTTAATATATTTTTGGGTTCAGTTGCTTTCATGTGGCCTAATGTGAGTCTATTTGGGATCATTGGAATGATCAGCAGCATTTCTTGATGTGACTTTATGGCAGTTGCCCAGGGCATCATCGCAAGGAGGATGGCATTCATTTACTTTTGTTTTATTTGGTATTTTTTCAGTCAGTTTTGGAAATATTGATCAATTTTGATTAATTCACAGCCTATGTTTAATTACATTTAAAATAAATATTAACAGATGAGATCAAACAAAACAGATGAGAATTGCCCTTAAGCTGTTTAACTTGGACCAAGCATTTTAGGTCACAGATAGATGTAGCTTAGGGTCTCTGTCTATACACTTTATAAGACAATTTAGGTGATGGCATGTTGTTTTTCTGCTATTGAACTGTTTTCTAATAATGTTGTGTTAAATAAAGTGAAGGAAGGAGAGAAATAACGTTTCCCTAGCAGTTTTTAAAAATTTCCCCATGTAATCCGATTAATCGATTAATCGTGTCGAGACCCCATCCGATTAATCGATTATCCAAATAATCGTTTGTTGCAGCCCTACTTTCTTGCTTGTCAAACGTCGGTCAGTTGCTTCTGGGATATTACAGTCATGAACTGTATCCTCTATGTTAATTTCTTGCAGAGTCTCAAGTTGTAATGTTTATTGTAATGCTGCTCCAGTCCTGTGAACAAAAGCTTTTCATTAACTATGTGCTATTGCAGTTTTATAGAATGTTAAACGAAAGGAATTACCTTATGTGTATATAAGGTGTGTAGTCCTCATCACCGCGGTCATCAGTACCGCTGTCCATCTCGATGGTTTCGTCCTCCTCTAAAGACGAATCAACTTCTGGTTCTCTGTTTGGTGACCATGTGTCATCTGATGACTCTATCCTGAATACACACAATATAAAGTTTTTAGTATGGAAAATTAGACACATTTTATTAACATCTGAATACTTACACAGAGTTTTGAATATTGTTGAACTCTTCCTCGTCAATGTTTGCTTCAATTCCCACACAAGATAACCTAAAAAAGTAATTATTGTTTACTTTTCCTGACAAATGTGACAGCCAAATACAGACACAACCTTGTACTTACATTTGTGAAGATCCTTCTTTTTTTAGTTTCACCTTGTTCCATCACCTCCTCCAAATTATCATCCCTATGAAAATAAAATACAAGCACAAGAATATGATTAGAATCAATACATATTTTGTCATTTTGAAGGTAATAGACCTCGTCTATTGGCCGTCATCATCACCCTCTCCTTATTTTTCTCACTCTACTTATTACGCATTTCTCTGTATCCACTGAATTCCTTCTTTACAAATAATTTCCTGTCTCTCTCTTTACATTTTAAAAACACAATTGTGTTATTTTTTTCTCATAAACTTTGAAATAAAAATATAATTTTTTAAAATATGTTTAATTTTGTTGTTGTGAAGTGTCTCAAGAGTTTTATCTTGAGAGGCGCTATATAAAATGTAGTTTTACTATTTATTTCTATACATTTTTTATAGTCATTCATTATCCCATTTCTAGAATTTTTTCAAAATAATCCACCACTAACTTAAAACAAACAGAGGCAAAATTATAATATTCCTGGTAGAGGTTTTTACGCAGCTATTTACCTTTCAGATGACTCTCCATGAATGCTAGACAGAGCTGGCACTGGTGTTGGAGAAATACACAGTTGGCGCTTCAATGGTGTAGATGTTGATGCTTCATATTTGGACTGATGACTGTAAAAAACAAAGCCCAAAAATTAGTGATCACAAGCTAAGCAAGTCTCCCCAGCCTTCACAGATTTTTGCACGAGCTGATTATCATTCCTTTTATTTTAATATGGAGTTTTCACGTAGGTAAGACCACAAACTCAGACGGTAATCTGTACACGTGGCCCACCCAGGTTAGCACAATATGTCTTTCAGTGCTAATGGAAACGTAAGGTTTTGGATACGTTCCTAATCAATCACACATAATTCTAACTGCTGAATCATCTCCTCAGACTTCCACAAGTACTACATGAGCTGCTGATTACTCATTTTAATCAAACACGCAGCTCAGGAAAGTGTAAACACCTAATTCAGCTTTCAAGACGCTAACTGAACCCCGCTAACGGGGAAGTTATAAACAAGAGCTTAAAACAATATACTGATGTGGCCTATAGTTAAACGCCACACTAATCATTAGCTCCCATATAAACAAAAAACTAAAATCCCCTTTCGTTACTCAAACTTCTTCCAAATATAGCATAAATAGTTCAACTAGCATCTATTCATGTCGACTTAGCATTCAAGCTAATGCTACATTAGCCAATAGGACACCAAGCATACAAAGCTTGTTTGCTCTATTACTTCTTTCAGTGAAAGAAAGATTATAAGTAAATTTATCCGAAAAACAATAAATAACTTACCTGTCTAAAAGATACTTTGCCAACTCTTCATCCGTTTTCAGGCCGTGTAGATCACGAAAATCTCTCCATCGTGTGTAAAACAATCTCCAATGTAAATTCTACTCGACTGTCTCGAACGTCTTACAGCCACTTTTGAAGAAGGGCTTTTAAACTTTTTAAATGTTTTCTGAGATGTGGAAGGCAGTCGAGGAATCGGTAATTTGGGGTTTTGTTGCTCCATGTTTCTGCAGTAAGCCGAGTGAGGCGCGTGACACTGTTGTGCACGCTGAGATCGAATGCTCGTGCTCGATGATTGACAGCTGCCCCCTGGTGGAAACGCAGCGCTATTGGTCAACGCGTTAGGCTTGCAGAAATATTGGCTGAGCTCTACAGGGCAGGGGAGGGACTTAGGAGAAAATTGAAATATTAAAGATTATTTACTTTTTTAAATAAAATTGGGTCAGATGGTCAAAATCAAACATTTTTAAAGTTATTCTACATTTAAATTTTGCAGACTGTGCCTTTAACTGGATTCACGGTTCCCTGCATCTTCTAGTGGCAACTTCAGAACCTTAAGTTAAGACACTATGTTTCTAAATAGTTCCAAATAAAATCTTTTTTTCTCTTTATTTAAATGTTTTGATTTCTGTGATGGACCGGAGACATGTCCAGACATGTCCCCCGCCTCACCCGTGACACCAACTTCCTGTGACCACTGCTAAGCAGGCTGGATGATGTATGGAAATATCTAAATGATAGGTTATACATTTATGAGATTTTCAACTACTGAAGCAGAAGTTCCATCAAACCCAGAGGAACAGCCTTCATCTTCAGTGAAAGTACCAAAGGGCAGCCTCTCACTGGAAACTAGCCTGACTTACTACCGGCTTTGCAGACCGAGCTCTGACAACGATCATACGAGGACCTAACAGCCTGTATCAAAGGGCTTGGTATCCCATCCTCTCGAATACCACCCACAAGGCCCCCCGAGTGATGCAGCTTTCTCCAGACCCACAACAAACAAGTAGATTTCTTGGGCGAACTCCCATGCACCCTCTAGGACAGGGACTCCCCTGGGGGTGCGCGAGGTGAAAAGTGTAATGGCTGCGGAGCTCAGAGAAGTCTGTCATATGTCACCATTAGTGTAGCCAGAAACTCATTTGTGGGTGGGCCTAAGAAAAAGTAAGTGGGCACAATAAATGTAATTGAAAACAAGTATATTTTGCTTGTGTGTGTGTGTGTGTGTGTGTGTGTGTGTGTGTGTGTGTGTGTGTGTGTCCTCCGCATGTGCCCTAGCTTCATAATAATAATGCACTCCGAGCTTCAGCACTCTGACCTGCGCACGCTGTTAATATCAAGATACGTTCCGTATTTGATCATTTTTATCGATGTTGGAGAAATCTGAAGGTGGTGAGTCATTCTGGCAGATTGTAATAAACACCCTGTCTCATGCAGGTGTTCTGACATTGTAAACCTCACATACAGAACATTGTGGATGTAACAAAATAAATCAAGACACAATTCCCATCTGAGCATTTTAGCATTATTATATTACTGTATTAGCACACTGACTGTGGGACAGCATTCTAAACGTGTCAGGCTATTAACAGCGCGCTGAAGATCTGAAGTTCAGAGTGCGTCTGTCAGAGGTCAGACGCGTTCCAGCGAAACCACGGCTCACGGGGGCACAAGTGAGCACATCTGAGCTGGGCATAAGTAATTTTACAGCATTGGTTTAAATAGCGCCAATAACGAGACGCGGTGACTTGAGTGGCTCATGGAGCTGTGCCGCACACGCACACACACACACACACACACACAGATTCAATAAGCGCACGCTGCGCAAACTCCGGCGCGCCGTCAGACTGAAGGCAGAAATGAGCGCTGCCTCCTCCGTGATAAAAACTTTTAAGAGGTTTTATAACAACATTTTTCATTCAAGGTCAAATTAACTCTTTGATGCATAATGGTCACTACAGTGGACAGGTACTCCAAATTGTTATTTATTTATTTTTGCTATTAAGCACAGCTGTTGAAGACTTTTTTGCATGTGAGACCCTCCATTTGGACTTCAGTAAGTCAAGCCAACATATTTCATGCTCAGAATGCACGCTGTCCACTGAGGTGGACATGTAATAAATTATTTGTAAATTATTAAATGTTACAAAAAATATTTGTTGGAATTTGTTTCATTCACACCTAAAGATAATTTTTTAAAAAAGGTTAAAAAAATCATGGTTGAAGATTTCGTAATTCATGCATCAAAGGGTTAATATATTAGCTTCCATTTTGGGATGACGTATTAAAATCGAGTCCACTCCAGCCAGTGACTCCTCATGTGTGGCAGCGGATCGCAGATTCAGCCACACCATAAAACAGCAATAAGTCAGTCTGAGGCAAGAGTGAACCTCATGGCTATAGCTTTTCCATCTTTTCCCCTATAGACATTTGATTACGCACAAGTAGGTGACCAGTTCAGGTTTACGCAGAGCAGAAGGAAGGAGAGCGCTCTGGCCACAGGTTAAACGTTCCTGCTTTAAGAAAGCCGTTAAATTGCATTGTTGGGCACTCTAAATATTGATTTAAAATTAAATCAAAGGAAATTGTAATGGTATCGAATGTTTATTAATTGCTATTTCAAAAATACATAATACATAAACATAAAAATGAAAGTGATGGGGAAAAAGGTCATCACAGTTTTTTAACCCTGTCTGTCGAGTGACGTATATATATATATATATATATATATATATATATATATATATATATATATATATATATATATATATATATATAGAGCCATGCCCTGATGTGGGGCTGGGGGGTGCGTAGACATGGTCGGGACATAGAAGAGGGTGCGCGGCTAAATAAGTTTGGGAACCACTGCTCTAGGACACCCCTAGGCATATAGAGCTGATCCAGTGTTCTATGGCTAAGACAAAAATCACATTGCTCCTCCTGGATCTGAGGTTCAACTATTCCACGGGCCCTCCTCTCCAAAATCCCTGAAAAGACTTTACCAGGGAACACAGTCTGCAGTCCCCCTTTTTAAATAGGGGGACCACCACCCTGGTCTGCTGGTCCAGTAGAACTGCCCCTGATGCATCACCGGTTTTGTCCTGCACTCGCTTCATCCCGCCCTTCTTGCTCTTCATTTTGATGCTCGTTTTGTGAAACATGGTCAGTGATGTCCTCATTAATGTTTCGCTCTGGTTCAAATTGAAAAGGCTGAACAGATGACATGTTGATGTCGCTGACCAGTCTCTACACGGTTCCAAAGCCAGCCGGTGCAACCGAGGTACAACCATATGACATCATTACCCAGAATGCATTGCAATGCTAACAACAATGGTGACCTACAAGTTAAACTATTTTTACAAATTTTATAAAAATGAAGACATTAAGAAGGTTTTTTACACCATTTTAATATAACTGATACTAACATTTGTCTTTTAAGAACCACAAAGTTTTGTAACCGCGGCTCCTTTTAACACTGAAGAACTTCTAGACCACATCAATGAGCTTGGCTCCAGAGATTGGAGAGTCCAACCCAAAGTCCACACACTCCGCTTTCTCACCAAAAGACATGCTGGTGGGATTGAAGTCTTCTGCTCACCGATCCACAACATCTCGAGTCAAGGTCAGCAGCATACCGTCCCCACCGTAAACAGTGTTGGTAGCGCATTGCTTTCCCCCCCTGAGGCGTTGGATGGTGGACCTGAATCTCCTAAAAAAATGTATGGAAGTCTTGCTCCACAATCTCACCTAACTCCTCACCTATGCAACACTTGAGCAGCATTCCGCTTTGACTGCTGGTACCTATCAGCTGCCTCTGGAGTACCACTGGTCAAACGCCAGGTAGGACTTTTTCTTCTTCTTGACAGCTTGGATTCAGGGGTTGTTACCACAACAGGCAATGATCATCATGCGACCGCAGTTCCGGTTAGCCGCCCCAACAATGGAGGTATGGAACATGGCTCACTCAGACTCAGTGTCCCCCGCCTCCCCTGGGATGTGTTGAAGTTCTGTCAGAGGTGGGAATTGAAGCTCCTTCTGATAAGAGACTCCACCAGACATCCCCAACGGACCTTCACAATACATTTAGGCCTCTTAGGACTGACAAGCATCCTGCCCCACCATTGAAGCCAACTCACCACCAGGTACTGGTCAGTTAACAGCCGCACCCCTCTTTTCACCCGAGTGTCCAAGACATTCGGCCTCAGATCAGATGAGACGACGACAAAGTCCCGCAGCAAAACAAGGGAGTTCCCAGAAAGAGCACAATCCAGCACTCCCTCCAGAGACTCCAAAAAGGGTAGGTAATCTGACCTGCAGTTTGGTGCTTAAGCACAAACCAAAGTAACAGTGGGTCTTTACTGTCTCCATAAACAGTCCAAACGCAAATTAAAACCCACCCAATCTATTTTCTGTGACACACACACACACACACACACACACACACACACACACACCTGTCGGTGCTTAAGGAGGGTTCTCTTCTGGATGTGAAGAATCAGCAGTGCTACTCCAAGCTCCTCTTCTCAGAGCAGCCAATCAGGGGTTAGTGGGCGGGGCCAGCAGCCACTAGTTTTTTTTTAAAGTGACAGAACCCTGAAACGGCTCCTCCTGGAAGGTATTGAAAAAGTCATGGGTAAAACTGCTGAAAATGCTTTATGTGAGGGATTTAGTGCAAAGAGCTGCACAAACATAATTTCTCTAGATGATAGAAATGTTATAACTTTTAAAAAGGTCATAATACATCTCCTTTAACAAAGAAGGTCTAAACAAATATTAGTTGGACTCACTCTCCAATCGGAGATGGTGAGAGGCGGTGGCGGATGCATTATGGCCAAATGAACACACCCAGGAATCTAATGCCATCTGCCAATTGTGTCCCACCCTAAATGACTTATCTCTTTTGTCCATCACAGTCAACTCCCTCGTTTGCATCACACTGAGGACATTTTTAGAGACATTCTGTTATTCCTTTCACTGATTAATTTTGCAGAGTTGGTGCTTTATAAGTAGTTAGAGATTAGAAATGAGCTGTAGAGCAATTACATTTTTATCAGATTTTAATTTGTCTTAATAAATTCCAGACCTTTGAGACATCACAGAAGAGTTTAAAGGAAGACAAATTAATTTTAGTTTCATACAACTCTTTTGGTTATGGTTTAAGTCTCTCATATAGAAATATGTGTTTATATATTCATTTTTTGTGAGTGTGTGTGTGTGCTGAGTTTGAGTGTGTCAGTAAGAAACGGTGACTCAGTTTGCTGCCAGAGGCATAAATTGAGGCATCAATTAAAGGAGTTAACGAGTTTGTTTAATGAGATGAAAACTCTGCTTTTTTTCTGACGTCAGACAGGGTTGCTCCTACAAGAATGAGGTCAAACACTTTGTTTTTCCTTCATGTTTCCATCATTCTATGCTCCGTACCCCATTACTGGCATCCGGTCTGTTATCGTTCACACTTTAAACTCCTCGTCTTTGTTTATAATTTCATCCAGGGTGGTGCTCCCCCTATCTGGCCACACTCCTGAACAGACATTCCCATCACGCGCTCTGCGCTCCTCCGACCAAGGCCTGCTCGCTGTCCCTCGTTCTAGGTGTCATACTCGTGGGGACCGGGCTTTCTCAGTCCTAGCACCGTCACTCTGGAACCAGTTGCCACCCTCAGTTAGGCTGTCCCCGTCTCTGCCAGTCTTTAAGAGTCGCCTAAAAACACACCTCCTCCGCTTGGCGTTTCCTGAACATGTTTGAAATTGGCCGTCTTTCATGTTGATTTTATTTCCCTGTTTTCATTGGTTCACTCTATCCCTTGTTTTACCCATTTGTCTTCTACTAGAATGTTTTACCTTTTTTGTCATTTGTAATTTGAATTGCTTTTATTTTCGATTTATTCACCATATTTAACTTTCTCTTGTACCATGTTCAGCGCCTTGGGCTTCCCGATAGGGTTGCGGAAGGCGCTTTACAAATAAAGCTTTGATTGATTGATTGATTGATTGATTGATTGATGATTGATTGATTGATTGATTGACTGATTACTTATTCTATTCCCATTATTCCCGTTAACTTGACATTGCTATAAACCCAGATCACCCATC